>NW_023247934.1:0-3076 GCF_002007445.2 Ailuropoda melanoleuca | reverse complement strand
TGGATGGATAAATGAATGAAAGGGTAGATGGATAAATGGGTGGATGGATGGCTGGATGGATGGATGGATGGATGGATGGATGGATGGATGGTGGATAGATGGATGGATGGATGGATGGGTGGATGGATGGGTGGTTGGATAGATGAATGAATGAATCTAGAAGCTGGAAGAGACCCTAGTGGGCTTTTGCTCCAATCTTTGGGGTGATGTTTTTGTTCTGCTGGTATTTAGCCCCTTTTCGAGCACTTCCAGGGACAGGGAACTAACCATAACACAAGGAAGCCTACCCCATGGTGGAAAAGTACCAGCTGTTGGAAAGTTATTTTTTAAGACCTGGATTTTGGACAGAAGGTGGTTCACAGAATGTGCATCTGGTTTATATACGACTTGTACTTATCCCTGGCCTCCAAGTCTAGTTCGTAAGCTCAGCAAGAGGGATTCCTTCTTCGTTCCACAGGAGACCCCCTATCTGCCCAGCTCCCCCACTCCCTCTGCTGATGGAGACGTCCAGAGTTTCAGACAGCCTCAGTTTTCTACCCCATGGTAGCCCAACGTTCATGAGAGGGTTATAGTCAAGCTCAGGTTGGTCAGCTGAAGACACAGAAACATGAAAGTTGGTTATAAGATATCACCCGTCCAGTCCCCATGACCTGGTACGCACACAGGTGTCCACCCTGCCCAGCATCCAGCCTCTGCTAAGTCTCCCTTCCTTTTCTAAAGCCTCCTTAGCCCTCCCCCCTCCCAAGGACACATCTGTAGTCCATTTCCTTCTTCGTTGCATCCACAGCAAGGAGGTGGGGAAAAGAGTTGCCCATTCAGCAAATAAAAATACAGAGTGCCCTAGGTATGTCTAGGTCAAATTTATACTAAAAATTCATTCATGTTTACCTGAAATCCAAAGTTAACTGGGTATTCTGCATTCACCTGGAAGTCCCAGGCTGGGAGGACGTGAGGTCCTCTCTAATGGAATGCCCAGAGCTCCAGGAGGCAGGGGGGCTCTAACATGTTCCTCCGGTTGTCAGACATTTACAATCCCTCCTCTGCTTTGCAAAGAATGAAGAGGAAAGCATGATGTAGGCAATGACTAGACCCCCGTATCAGAACACAAAGCACAGTGCAGAACAGCAAATGCATGTTGGCTGCACGTTTTCTGTAGGTGAGGGTCTGGGTTGCGGGTCTGTCCGTGGAAAGAGTGCACCTTGCCCTTTGTCACTGTGACTCCTGCACTTTCCAGTTGGAGCAAAGTCCACTACCACAGCCCTCGGCTGTTCCCCCCACTCATTTATCTCATGGAAGGAAGAGCAGGTTCCCGCGTCCAGAGCGCGGGGGTGCACAAAGAGCACCCGCACAGCACGTCTGTGCAGAGCGCCCATCCCGCTCACCTGCAAGGACCGATTGCCCCGGCTAGCAGTGCTGGCTGGCGAAGGTCTGCTCCCAGGCTGCGGTTTCAGGACATGCACTTGCGCGCACAGGAAGCAGGCTAGCCATCCCTAGGAATCTTGCCAGCTGCCCTCCGCCCGGCTCCCCGCTCTGCCCCACCTGTCACCTGATGGGGTCCAAAGTGCCTCATCTCTGGAATTGCTAGATAAGCCTCGCCATGTCATCTGGCAGTGGCAGGGGTCCCTCGTGCCGCATGATCCAGCTCCAATTCCTTTGCATTTCGAATCTGGCCTCAGCCTCCTTTCCAACCTGCCTCAGCTCCAGGTTGCTGTCCTGCCCCAGACGTCACTCTCTGGCCAAGTTGCTTTGGGGAACAGGGCAGCATATTGTCACCAATCTGACTGGGGACGTAGCCAGACATCTCTGACAAATCTGGGCTGCTGGGGTGATCTGATTAGGCAAGATGAATGGCCCCAGCAGGGCCCGCAACAGGCCCAGCCCTCTGGCTGCCCCCCCGGCGCTCTCCTGACCACCTCCACCCTCTGCTGTGTCACGGGCACTGCTGTCCCAGTGCCAGCGCCGGGGTAATTGGGAAGTTCAGCAGCCGCCGGGAGGGATGGTCGGCAGGCAGCCAAGAAAGCCAGGCCTGTGGCCCCTCCCCTTCCTCACTAGAGCCCAAAGAAGGGGCTAGCTTTGCAGAGGAACTGGTGAGCACTTAGATGAGCCCGCCGATGAGAGCTCCAGGAGCAGACCCTACCTGGCCCCAGGGAGGCTGGCCCGCTGGTGTGGACAGAACTGGATCTCCAAGGCATCTGGCCCAGACGGCAAGCTGGCTCCACTGCCTGACAGCCATGTGGCTTTAGAAAGGCCACCTCCTCTGAGCTCTGTGTCTTCACCTGTGAAATGGGAGCAGTAGCGCTCTCCCCCAAAGACTGTAGCTGGTGATAACCTACGTAGAGTGTCTGGGGAACACAGGGAGCATCCCAGCACCTTGTTTTCAGGAGTGAGGCTGGGATGGAGCCCTGTGCTTGCCGTAAGCGTTTGGTTTTGGGGTCACATTTTAAATGTCAAATTGCCAAATGTATTTACCATTCCTGTGTGGGACCCTCCCTGCCCGAGACCTTGAAGATCCAGAGACGAGCCCAGGAGTGGGTTGTAAGGAGGGCTGCCCCCTGCCCAGGGCGGGCAGTAGAGGGACTCTTGTCTGCAGAGCATGGAAAAACAAGAATAAAACAAAGGAGAAGTTAGTGGGCTTTTTAGTGGCCCTTTTCCCTGGCAATTCTGAACCCCAAGTGGTGGAACAGACTCCACCCCCAAGCTACGCTCGTGATGCCTGGGTTCTAGATGGCTGCTCAACTTCCTGTGGGGTTTAAATTGCCCAGGAGTGCACACGCACGTGCACTCACGTGTGTGCACACGTCCGTGTAAATTTCAAATCCACTTATTGGTGTTATTCAACCTTTAGCAAGTGCCATAGTCTAACGGACTGTGATTTTTTTAAATGCCAGTGATAGAGTTCACCCCGGCACAGGTGCTCTCGTCCTACAGGTTCGTCATGAGCCAGAGTTCAGGACACTGGGGACAGTCTGGGCCCCACCACCCCGCCAGCGCGCTGGCTGATGTCTGAGCAGCAGATCTGAAATACACAGCACCTTGTAGTGAGTGTAATTCTGTGTTCTTTGTGGCCACTTGAAGC
>NW_023247933.1:0-3792 GCF_002007445.2 Ailuropoda melanoleuca | reverse complement strand
GTGACATAGTGGAAGGGGTCACAGATGGCCACGTAGCGGTCAAAGGCCATGACTGCCAGAAGGCAACTGTCCGTGTTGCCCAGAGCATAAATGAAATACATCTGTGTCAGACACCCCGCATAGGAGATGGTCTTCTCTGACNGTCAGACACCCCGCATAGGAGATGGTCTTCTCTGAGAGGAAGTTCACTAGCATCCTGGGGACAATGGTTGTTGTAAAGCAAATGTCAGTGAAGGACAGGAAACTCAAGAAGAAATACATGGGGGTCTGGAGCTGGGGGTCAGAGTGGATGGCCAGGATGATGAGTAGGTTCCCTATTATGGTGACAAGGTACATGGTGAGGAAGAGGATAAAGAGTGGCTTCTGGTCTTCAGGCCGGGAGGAGAGTCCCACGAGGATGAACTCAGAGACACTGCTGGTTTGGTTGACTCTTGCCATTGACTTGGGGCTAGCTATATATGATGTTTTGTTATTTACCTTACTTCAAGTCCACAACCCAGCATGTCTTTCTTTTCTTTGGTCACAAATAGCTGCTATGCAGGGACAGCTTGTCAATCTCCTTTGATGTTGCCCTCCCTTCCCAAATTCATGGGATCATAAATCCTTGTAGTGAAGGCTGGAGGGACAGAAGAAGAGTTTTTCTTTAGAAACCGTCAGAGTTTCACTGGGTGTTATACACAACTAACGGATCATTGAACACTACATAAAAAATTAATGATGTATTATATGTTTGTTAATTGAATGTAATAAAANAAGAAAGAAAGAAAGAAAGAAAGAAAGAAAGAAAGAAAGATACCATCAGGGATGGACCTCACTGATTCCAGTTCACTAGTTCCTATTCTGTGAAAACACTGCTCCCTTGCTGGAGATTTAGTAATAAAAACAGGCAGATCCATGTATTGTGTAGCTCAAGTTCTAGGTGGGGAGACAGATCATCAACAAACAACATCAAGCAGTGTATAAGGGTTGGAAATGGATGGGGGATGAGTTGCCAAAATAACCAATGGCGAAAATCTAAGGGGAATGTTGAACCCATTTCAACAAAATGGGCTTTTTCTCCTCTGGGCACAGGATGAGGGGTTCATCCTCCTTCGCTCATGCCATGCTATAATCACTGGTCTGTGCAAGTTTCCCCACAATAAATTATTTTTTGTTTCTTTAATATTTGGTCCTAGGACATGTTTGTACAGGATGGGCATCCATAGTTCAGTATTCAACTCATGATTTATAATTCACCAGTCATATGTGTATGCAAAAATACCTATGAGAACATAGTAATTCTTTATATATTAAGTGTTGATACATATATCAAGTTGATATATATTTTTTTCAGTGTTATCCAGCTCCCTGGCAATTGACATCAAAGTGGGCTCCATTTTCTTGCTACTACAAAGAACTCTGCACTGAGAGATCTTATATAAGCAAAGTGTTTTAAATCAACTCTTTTTTTTTAAAGATTTTATTTATTTATTTGACAGAGAGCAGGAGAGAGAGTGAGAGAAAGCACAAGCAGGGGGAGAAGCAGAGGGAAGGGAGAAGCCGGCTACCTGCTAAACACGGAGCCTGATTCGGGGCTCAATCCCAGGACCCCAGGATCCTGCCTGGAGCCGAAAGCAGATGCTTAGCCAACTGAGCCACCCAGGCACACCTTAAATCAACTTTTTAGAGTCAGCATATCTGTCCATACCTCATTAATGGACATATTACATAGAGATTTGCAAATGGTTTGAGATATTGGTTATTTATATATTTCTACTTAACATAAAAACCCCTACATGGACATACTTAAATCACCAACGTGTATGAAATAATTTCTTTAGAAGCACCATATTCTTTCATACCTTTTTAATGATCCCTTTACATTGGACTTTTCAGGGATTAAATATTGTTATTTTAATTAATATATTAATTCATTTAACATTGAAATATTAATATATTAGGGGTCCGCCTTAAACTGAACCTCCTTTACATAGTCTTGTGAAGTTGAGGAGAACTGTTGGGGCAGCCTATTGGCCTCAAAGTCTGTAGGTAGGAACCTGGGAAAACTGACAGAAGCTGGCAAAAGACAATTTACCTCATGGATTGCCTACACCACAGATGGACTGCTCCTATGCCTCATCTTTGGCTTGCCTCTACCAACCACTGCTTACTAGACTGGAAAATCAGACAATTGCAATAAACAATAAATATTCAGATTTTGCTAATCAAGTACTGTTGCTTAAACAAGAGCAACATTGTCAAACCTAAATATTCTGGGGAGGAGAAAAAGATGGCGGAGGAGTAGGGCACCTTTTTTCAGCTGGTCCCCTGAATCAAGCTGGATATCCACCAGACCATCCTGAACACCCATGGGATCAGCCTGAGACGTAGGAAGATACATCTGGATCTCTACAAACGAACATCTCCAACGCTGAGTATTGAGGTATGAAACGGGGAGCTGTGAATCTGTGCACAAATATTGGAAGGTAAACGGAAGGGGGAGGGAACCGCTGTGATCGGGCTCCAGGAAGCAGTAGCCACCTGCACTGGGGAGCGGGCCAGATGAGCGGGCCAGACTCAAGGACCAGTAACTGCTGGGAAACCAGAATGAAACGGGGAGTTCCGGAGCATGCACCTATCTCTATTTCTGTTGGTGCAGAGACGTGCCAGAACTGGGAGCGAGGACTGGGAGAGTGGCTGTGGGGCGCACAACCCGGGATGCTGGGTTTTTTAAGCAGCACCAACAGAAACAGAGATAGAATGGCCAGGAGAGTTCAGTGGAGAGCGGCCTGTGATCTCTCTGTTCTGAGACAGAGGCTTGGATATGGCCACTGCTGCTCTGACTCTCACAAGAGTCCCAGAAAGCCAGAGAACAAAAGCCCAGAAACACTAGTTCGTGCTATGCCCATCCCCACCCCCACCTTGCAGGGGACAGGGTGACTCTACCCAAACAGGGTTGCCTGAGTATCAGCGTGGCAGGCCCCTAACCCAGAAAGCAGGCTGAAAAAACAAGAAGCCCACATCCCTAAGGTCCCTATAAAACAAGAGCACATTTTTGGGCACTGGTCAATAATTGGGGCTCTGTACAACCCCACAACCACTCCTCATCAGAATGACAAGAAGAGGAATCCCCAACAAAGGAAAGAAACAGAGACTATGGCCTCTGCCACAGAAATAATGGATATGGATATAACTAAATAGTCAGAAATGGAGTTCAGAGTAACAATGGTCAAGATGATGTGTGGAGTTGAAAAAAATATTAACGAAAATATTAACAAGAATATAGAATCTCAAAGGGTGGAACTGAGAGTGAATCTGGCAGAAATTAAGAATGCTGTGAATCAAATGCAGTCTAAACTGGATGCTCTGACATACAGGGTAAATAAGGCAGAAGAATGCATTAGTGAATTGGAAGATGAGATGATAGAAAAGAAGGAAAAAGAGGGAACGTGGCTTAAAAAAACTAACATAATAAAAAATTTTTTAAAAAAGAAAAAAGAAATTAGAATATGGGAGATTACTGACTCAATGAAACGTTCCAATGTCAGAATCATCGGCATTCCCAAGGGGTGGAGAAAGAAGTCTAGAAGAGATGTTTGAACAAGTTGCAGCTGAGAACTACCCTAATCTGGTGAAGGAAACCAGCATTCATGTCCAAGAGGTAGAGAGAACAGACCACCACCAAGTCACATAATAGTACAATTCACAAATCTTAGATCCCAGGATAAAATTCAAGATTTTATCTTGAAAACGGCCAGGGGGAAGAGAATTCTCACCTACAGAGGGAGGAACATCAGAATAATGTCAGACCTT
>NW_023247932.1:0-3072 GCF_002007445.2 Ailuropoda melanoleuca | reverse complement strand
CCTTCGTGCATGAGTTACATCTCTCCCGCCTTCAGAGGGTTAAGGTAAAGTGTGAGAGGGGGCGTCGGGAGGACTCGTGGGGTAAGAAAAGGAGGCCGTTTAGAGCCCAGGCAAAGATGGGGATGGGGCTCCGGAAAAGAGGCGGGTGAGAGGCTTGAGGGGAGGGTGTCCGGGGGAGCGCACGTGGGGGCGACGGGCGCGGGCGAGAAGTCCTTGGACAGGGCGCAGGCTCGGACGATGGATAGCTCGGAGGTGTGGAAGAATTGACTAGGTGAGGATGGAGGACTGCAGGAGACCCGGGGTATGGGGAGATGGAAGATACTGGGGAATGCGGTTTACATCCTGCGGAGGCCAATGAACTAGGATGGAGGTGGAGGCTACGGAAAGCGGGGGGTGGGGGCAGGGGCGTGCTGAGTGCTTCTTCGAGGCTCTGAATGAGAGGGAAGACATCTCTAGACCCGTAGCCTGCGCCCTGTGTCGATCGAACACCCCCTCTTTCCACTCCCCCCTCTCCCCGCACTGCAGCACCTCCTGGTGGGGGGCAGGGAGGCTGAGAAGGGGGCTGGCTACAGGAAGTGGAGAGCCGCACCAGCCTAGGGGAACTGGGGAAGGGTGTGGAAAGGGAGTGTCCAAGGTTTCTGCTGCCCTCACCGCCCCTGAGGCTGGCTCCTGGGGCACAGTTTGTTTACCTGCACTCTCCCAGGGCAGCCCTAGGAGTCACCCTGGCTCCTGGCAACCCCTACCCTGCGGAGTAGGCCACGCTCTCCCCCCACTCCCAATCCTAGGGGACTGTTGTTGAGTAAAATTAGACCGGCCTGGGCCTAAAAAGTAGACCTCTGTGTGTTCCAACTCTCTACCACTTCCCAGGGCCAAAGTAGAAAGAACTGTGCACCTGGTTTCTGTTGGACATAGGATCTATTTATGGAATGCGAGGTGGGGGAGGAACTATCTCCAGCCTCCTCTCCGTCAAGCACTGTGCTGGGCGCCTCCACAGGGGTTGTCATTAAATGCTCTTAACAGCCTACCAAGTGATAGATGCGTTTTATGATTTAAAAAATCAGGTCCGATCCTAATAATGAGGCCCCTGATCCTATTAATCCTTTATCCTCTCGCCTTTATTGGTATGTTCATCTCACCTTGGATTCCGGCCCCATCTTCTTTTCCCACACCACCTGTCTCCTGATCCACAGGGGGGTGATGGCTCTCTGCTTCATCCTTGTGGGAGAAGGGAAGCAATGGAGAGAGTGTCTCCCAGGCCTGAAGTGGCATTTTCTCCCACCCTCTGCAGTTCTGCCTCCTGGGGGCACTGTTGGCCCCCATCCGAGTGCTTCTGGCCTTTATCGTCCTCTTTCTCCTCTGGCCCTTTGCCTGGCTGCAAGTAGTGGGTCTTACGGAGAAGCAGCTTCAAGAGCCAATTACAGGATGGAGGAAGTAAGTGGGGGTCAGCCCCCAGAGACCCTACTTCTCTCTTCTCTTCCCGCTCTTTGAGAAGAAACGGAGGGAGGGTTCTGAAGCTCGCCTCCCCAGCGTAGGTAGGTGAGATGAGTCAGCCAGGCTCAGACCGGGTACCCAGGACCTCAGCTCTAAGTGATGTGCCCGGATATATCCCAAAGTCGGCAGACTCCAGCCCCTGGGCAGAGGAACAGAGGACGAGAAGGGCAGCTGTTTTTCTGGGTGCCTAAGCCTGGGGGTGAGTGCGGGACAGAATCACCGCCTCTGCTGATGCCCAGCCTTGTCCTGCAGGACTGTGTGCCACAACGGGGTGCTGGGCCTCAGCCGCCTGCTCTTTTTCCTGCTGGGCTTCCTTCGAATTCGCGTTCGGGGCCAGCGGGCCTCTCGCCTTCAAGCCCCTGTCCTTGTTGCCGCTCCCCACTCTACTTTCTTTGACCCCATCGTTCTGCTGCCCTGTGACCTGCCCAAGGTCGTGTCCCGAGCTGAGAACCTTTCCGTGCCTGTCATTGGAGGTGAGAGAGCATAAGAGGGGTGAAGGGGAGAGGTGACAACTCTGAGCAAAAAAGGGAGGAAATCAGAGACGCTCTGGAGAGAAGAACTGGCCTCAAGGGGGAAGGGAGAGGTTAGAAGGGAAATCGGCTGTTGCTGGCAAATGAGATGCAAATGGATCCCTTTTGTGAACCAACCCCTTAGATTCTGAGGGCTGGTGCTTAGAGGTGTTGGAAGGACCTCAGATCACTTGCCTAAAAGGACAACACACAATAAAAAAAAAAAGGGTCCCCAGCGCAGAGAGACACTGAAGCATCTCTTGTTGAGTAAGGGGAGGCTGCAGGTATTAATGCCCCTGGGTAAGAACCAAGTGACTCCTTGTATCCTCTCTGGACCCCAGCCCTTCTTCGCTTCAACCAAGCCATCCTAGTATCCCGGCATGACCCGGCTTCCCGTCGCAGAGTGGTGGAGGAGGTCCGAAGGCGGGCTACCTCAGGAGGCAAGTGGCCCCAGGTGGGTAAGGGTCACAAGATCTCACCTTTTATGTGCTCCCAAAGGGGCTTCTCTTTCCTCTCTCCCCTGCAGGCTACCCCACCTCATTCCGGTCCCTCCGGTTTTTTCCCCCCCTAGGTACTATTCTTTCCTGAGGGCACCTGTTCCAACAAGAAGGCTTTACTTAAATTCAAACCAGGTGAATAAAATGATTGTGGGTAGGGCTGTAGGAAAAAGAGCCCCGGATTTGGAGGGGGACTCTGGAATAACCCAAGAAGTGAAGTGGGGATCATAGGGAAGAGAGACAGGGTACTTCCTAGCTGACCTTGAAAAGTCTGTAGGAGTCAGAAAGAAAATTACAAATGAAATAGAGCCAGGCCAGGTCTCATTTCAGAACTGTCCCAGACCCTGACACTTCATGCCTTCTAGCTACCTCCATGAACTAACCTCTCCCTGGGGGGTGGGGGGTGGAAATGGGATTCAGGAGCCTTCATCGCCGGGGTTCCTGTGCAACCTGTCCTCATCCGATACCCCAACAGTCTGGTAAGTCTGAGTCCAAGAGAGAAGACAGGGGAGCCCAAATCCACCCTAAATCAGTGAAAACTTTTAGTGTCATGGGGTGTGCATGTGGGGGGGGGG
>NW_023247931.1:0-3070 GCF_002007445.2 Ailuropoda melanoleuca | reverse complement strand
CCATTAGTTCCACAGCCCTCTCTAGTTTCCAATACTTTCCACCTTTGGCCTATTTCTTTCTCCTGCACAAGACTGTCAACTTCTGACAAGATCTGTAGTGCCCCCGCCCGTACGCCCGCCACCCCTTCCCACGGCTGATCCTCTGACCTGGGTGCTTCTGTGCGTACTGTGAGGGGCTGTATTTAAGGATGGCAGGTCATTGGTGAAGATCGTTGAAGATCATGGATCACTACCCAGAAATGGGTCTTACTGGAAAACCGCACAACGTTATTTTGTTCCAATTAAATTTATTTAGATCCTCAAACCTTTCAGAAATGTAAAAAGAGTTATACAGCAATTAAGCACCAATCATGACAGTGCAGAAACGACATAATGGGCTGCTGCCTTTGGTCTTTGGTCAGCATCCCTATGAGGAAGGCCTGACTACCCTCGTTTTAGGGTCGTGGAAATTGGAGTTCAAAGAGCTTAAATAATTTCCCACAATCGCACAAACTGTGTAAGCAGTAGCATCCGATTTCTGTTCTGATTGCAAAGCCATTCTTCTACCCCTCCTCCTTTCAGTTCAAAAACTCATGAGCTACAGATTTTTTAAATCTTGTGGTACTAATCAGGAACAATTTTAGATATTCAGTTTCCCCCTCTTCATTCTGTGTCCAAAGAAAACTATAAATCCCGTGCACTGATACTATCCGGACATTAATTCCTCACTTTAAACATCTACTCGATGTGACCGTGGAGCACTTGCTGGGGCGCTATGCATCCGACACTCCCTGCCAGCCGGCTCGCTGCTTCAGCTCTGACACCCAGTCAGGGCTGTCTTCATCCTCCTCGAAATCCCTGTGAGGAAACAATTTTGATATTAAGCCTCCACAGTAAGGGCACGGTAAGTATTTTTTGATGGCTCAAAGCAGAACGCTATCATCACAATATTTAGATTTTTGAAAAATGAGTTCCATAAGGCAAATGACCAGAGGAAAAACATTGTTAGCTCTTCCAAGGGAGCACTTCTTTCATGTTTCTATAACATTTGCCAATAAAATCCAATATATTAAAAAATAATAAGTCCTAGCTGAATGATTAGACTCAGGAATTCTATAATAATACCGTAACACATTGCTCATCCCAGACAAAAGATCCAAGACATGAATATTCACTTGTGATGTTGAGTAGTATACCCAGCTCCTGCTACACCTGAAATTAAGGCATGATTTTCACACACAACGACCAGTGCCATGTAGGTATATCCCAACGTACGTGTCCTCTGCATCCAGTCTAGGTTCCAGTCTCTCTGGGTCCAAAATGACAGAATCGTGACCTCCATCCACACTGTCTGACGTTTCTGTTTCTTCAGACAGGGGTCCCTTCAAGAATCCTTCTGAACCTTCAGAGGAAAATTATGCCAATTTTAACAGTAGTTGCTTAATTAGTGAATGTTGGACTAAAATCCTCCAAATTTTAGCTGGGTCACTGAGGACAATGCTCTATTCCTTTTGTAGTGCCTCCCCCATTCCACAGCACGATTTCTGGCATCAAACAGGCCCATGAAGCATCAGTATGGGTATTAAATTTAAAAACAGTGCTTTCTTCAAAAGAAAAATTTAGAAAATTATAATTAAAACCTTCAAATACAAGCACGTATATTAAAGATGTCTTCGGATCATCGTCTTCCAGTGGTTTTTCCTTTGAACTTTTCCCCACGATGGGGAATAAAATTAAGGAATGGAGACCACATGCGTGCTTTCAAAAATTTCCTAGATGGCAACTGCTTTCAGATTTTTGCTCACACGACAATAACCTAACACAAAAATGTGGGCTAAGTCTTTATAAAACCCTTTCATAATAGAGCTATGACATAGGTTTTGAAGAGTGAACAGGGACCAGAAACAAAATCCAGGGCCTACGATTGCTACAACAAAATTCACAAGTGTTAGCCTTAACACCGTCCTCTATGCACCCGCCTTTGCTCGGGGCTCTTACGACCTCTAAAAATTCATCTACACTCCTCTAAAGCCCTCTCCTTGAGTGCTGCTCTCCCACCACACTCCTCCAGGGAAGGAACTGTGTTTTATTCTTTTTTTTTGAAATCTTAACCTAGCACATTTGGCGTTCAACAAATAACAAATAAAGTCAACTAAATTACAAAAAATTATTCTATATAATAAATACACTATATATATATATGTATATGTATAATAAAACACTAAATGACAACAAATACGGTCAAGACTTGCCACAGCATCACAGGCTCCACTTGGCATAATTTATCTTAGAGCTTCACTGAGCAAGATGGCTTAATAATTGAATCATCAAAATTATACACAGATGTACACACCCTTAATGCAGTCCTTTGGCCTCGGTTCCTAAAGACAGTATTATAAAAGGTAATTTCATGCAATTTTACTGACAAGTCTGCAGAAGTGATAAAAAAATCAAATCCTAATTATTCCTTTTTCTTGAGCTCTATTCAATACAGCAGGATTCAAGCATAGAGCAAAAGAAATCTTGAAATTCCTCAAAGTCTACACTATGATGGAGTCTGAAGTGTAAAGTCAGGAAAACCGGGGTGTATTTGTGTGGTAAAAATGGGCCACTCTTCAAAGTAGTCCCACGATTATTAAAATAAGCAAATAAACGAGCGGTTAAAAGTAATGAAGCTCCATGGGAAATTTTAATGAGAGCTCCAGACCAGCTAAAAAAGATTCAAGGAAACCTAAAAAGTACAATGTTACGAATCATTTTATAACTTTAAAATCAAAGTTACAACTTTAAAATCAAAGTCTCTGGGAGGGGCGAAGAGGGAATTTTTAAAAAATGGGTACGTAGTTTCAGATTTGGAAATGGGAAAAGTTCTGGAGACGGATGATGGTGATGGCTGCACAATGTAAATATATTTAATGCCCCTGAACTGCACACCTAAAAATGGTTTAAATGGTAAATTTTAGGGGCACCTGGGTGGCTCAGTCATTAAGCATCTGCCTTCGGCTCAGGGCGTGATCCCTGAGTCCTGGGATCGAGCCCCACATCAGGCTCCTCTGCTGGGAGCCTGCTTCTTCCTCTCCCACTCCCCCTG
>NW_023247930.1:0-3070 GCF_002007445.2 Ailuropoda melanoleuca | reverse complement strand
GAGCCCCACATCGGGCTCCTCTGCTGGGAGCCTGCTTCTTCCTCTCCTACTCCCCCTGCTTGTGTTCCCTCACTTGCTGGCTGTCTCTGTCTAATAAATAAATAAATAAATAAATAAATAAATAAATAAATAAATAAATAAATAAGTCAATCTTTAAAAAAAAAAAAAAAAGAACGGTAGCTCCACAGATGAGGGATAAATTCTCCACCTCCCAACAAGAAACAGATTCTTCTTCTGCCTCTCAGACAAAGACAAAGGGAACCCACAGACTCACATCTGCACGGTAGGGGACGAAACCAGAAGTGGGCTTTGAGGGACAGAAGTGGGCTGGTGTCCCACCCCCCAGCCCTGCGGTGCAATGACAGCTCAGCTCTGCTCCTGTGAGAAGTGTCTCTTGGTAAAAACAGGTGAGGGTTTGAGAGTTTCATTTAGAATGGAAATGAGGGATGAAATAGCACGTTCTTACATTTCCTTTTATTGTTAGTTGGACCTCTTTGATTGTTCTATCTATATTTTGTATGAATGGATGAATGAGTGGGGATACACACACTCATACATACACACCGTTCTGGGGACTGAGTCATATATGACCGACATGAAAATTTTGTAAATTATGGAAATATAAGAAGCAGCAGGAAATGATTACCCATCAGCCCAATACCCTATGACCTAGATCAGGTGTATGCTATTTTAAAAAGGAAGGGAACTAGTACTTACTGTCTTTAGTAGCTTCAATATCTGTGATTTCTCAATCCCTATAGCAGCACTGGAAGGTAGATCACATCTTCATTCTCATAGGTGTGAATTGAGGTGCAAAGAGACATGACAAGTTCTTAAGGTGACACAGTTAATCAAGGGCAAGGCTGGGATTTGTACTCCGACTCCAACACTCATAATGCTAGCCATACTATTCCACTGCCTCCCTAGAGATTGCTTTGAAGCCAGAGAAACCTGGATTCAAACTCCCACCCTCTCCTATCAGATGTGTGAGCTTGGGCAAATCATTTTATTTCTCTTAGCCTTGGCTACTTTCTCAGTTAATTAAGAGCAGAATGTGTTGCCTCAAAATAATTTCATAATAGATGCCGGTTTTGTTTTTTGTTTTTTTTTCAAAGATTGGCAAAGCATTTAATGTAAGCAACAGTGTTTGGGAGGGGAATAAGTATGGTTTTGTGGCTGATAATGTTGTAGTGGGAGCAAGGGAACCTGTCTGGGCCCAGCAAGTGAGCAGACAGGGCAGATGGAACAGCAGGGGAGCAATGCGCCCCAACCTGTCCCCATTGAATCAGACCCTCTTGGTGCAAGCAAAGGGAGAGGAAGCCCTGGAAATGTGAAACATGAGGCAGCAAATGAGGACAGCCTGAAGCACAGGCACCGCAGTGGGGCATGTGGATCAAAGTGAATGCATCTGCAAGTAAACATGCAGAGAAAAGTGGGCCCATCGTCCCAGCCGCTCTGATTACGGTGCTGTGTGCACAGTGACTGCTCTTAATTGCCATGTGCTGTTCTTTTCATACTCTGGAAATGGATTGAATGGACCACAAAATGTATTTCAAAAGACAGGCAATCTGTGCTGAGGAAAGGGACCTCCTTTATCTTTGTACAAAGAGGCCTGCATTTCACAAACGGGGTAAGAGCGGAATGATTCTCCTAGGGTGGAATTCAGATTAGAAAATGGACATGAATTGTTTGTTTTGAGCGTGTAGGAGAAAGACGGGGGAGGCAGTGAGGAGGAGGATCCAACTGCACTGACTCTTCGGCTTCCTAGAAGAACACTGAAGGGGTCCCACACTCAACACTCTATACTTGTGGAGGCAACAGCTCTTTGTCTAGACTTCTTTTTGAAGGGACATCAAGGGGGACAAGTATCTGATATTCTGTGAAATGTCTGCCGTATGATGGGCAGCCTCTCCCTAAGGGTGTCCTGTGTCCAATAAGATACTCTAAGAGAAGAGGGTTTAATGATCATAAAGATTTGGAAAAGAAAGATATTGCTCCACTTAAAGACTCAAAACGCACTGGTACCTTTAGGCCTTTGGGAGGTCTTACGACAACAACACAAACTATTTTTTCCCAATGATTTGCTTTCTAAATATATTTGATTCAAACATATTTTTGAAGTCTCACACACTTCAGACAAATGTTGGTGTATAGGATTCATACCACAGTCCCAAGAATCAGGAAACCTGAAGTCAATTTTTAACTTGCTGTGTGATACCAGACAAGGGATTCTTAGTCTCAGTTTACTTATGTAGCAAATGGGGATAACAATCCTTTTGGTTCAATTTATCAGAGAGGGTTGTGGTGTGTATAAAATGCCATCATTGAACACATCTTTGCTTTCAAGTTAGAAATAATGTATGAGTGCAATGTGTTATACTTCTTTATTGTTATATGATCATAAGAAAGACTTCAGCAACAAAAGCAAAAATAAAGAAGTGGGACTGTGTCAAAATAAAAAGGTTCTGCATAACAAAGGAAACAAATGACATGAAAAGACAACTTACTGAATGAGAGAAAATATTTGCAAATCTGCTAAGAGGTTAAAATCCAGAATGTATAAGGAACTCATACAACTCAATCACAAAGAAAAAAAAAATCCGATCAAAAGGTGGGCAGAGGATCTAAACAGACATTTTCACAAAGAACACAAACAGATGACCGACAGGTACATCATCAAGAAAATGCAAATCAAAACCATCATAAGATAGCAGCTCACACCTGTCAGAAGGCTATCCCCAAAATATAAATCACAAGTCTTGGCAAGGATGCAGGGCAAAGGGAGCCCTTACACACTGTTGGTGGGAATGCCAATTGTTGCAGCCACTATGGAAAACAGTATGGAGATTCCTCAAAAAATTAAAGATAGAACAACCATATGATCTAGCAATTCCACTTCTGAGTATTTATAAGAAAATGAAAATATTAAAAGATGCATGTACTCTCAGGTTCACTGCAGCACTATTTATAATAGCCAAGGTATGGAAGCAACCTAAATGTCCACTGATGAATGAATGGATACAGAAATTGTGGTGTGTGTGTGTGTGTGTGTGTGTGTGTGTGTGTGTGT
>NW_023247929.1:0-3069 GCF_002007445.2 Ailuropoda melanoleuca | reverse complement strand
GATTGACTATCTATACATGGGTTTATTTCTGGGCTCTCTCTTCTGTTCCATTGATCTGTTTTGTTGTTATTGTTTTACAATTATATATATTATATTATTATTATTATATTATGCATCTTCATAGGCAAGTGATTTCAGTTTCTAACCATATTCCAGAGAGTCTGCAGGACACAAAGTGGCAAATTGTAAGCATATGTTTTTAGAGAAGACAATTTGTGTCCATTTATTTGTCTTCCTCAGTTTTTTTCATCAATGTCTTATAGTTTTCAGTGTACAGGTCTTTCACATCCTTGGTAAAATTTATTCCTAGCCATATTATTCTTTTTGGTGCAATTATAAAGGGACCATTTTCCTAATTTCTCTTTCTGTTAGCTTACAGTTAGTGGATAAACATGCAACAGATTTTTGTATATTTTATATTCCGCAACTTTATTGAATTCATCTATTAGTTTTAACAGTTTTTTTTTTTTGGTGGAGTCTTCATATCTATATATCTATATATCTCATATATAGATATATATAATCATATCATCTGCAAATAGTAAAAGCTTTACTTTTTCCTTCTATTCTGAATGACAGCCTTGCTGGATAAAGTATTCCTGGCTGCATATTTTCCCCATTTAACATTCTGAATATGTCATGCCACTTCGTTCTGGCCTGCCATGTTTTTGTGGATGAGTCTGCTGTTAACTTTATTTGTCTACCCTTATAGGTTAAGGATCTTTTGTCCCTAGCTGCTTTCAGAATTCCCTCTTTATCTTTGTATTTTAAAAGTTTCACTATAAGGTATTTTGGTGTAGACCTGTTTTTGTTGATTTTGAGGAGATTTCTCTGTGCCTCTTAGACTTGAATGCCTCTTTCCTTTCCTGGAATAGGGAAGTGCTCAGCTATCATTTGTTCAAATGAGCCTTCTCCTTTTCCCTACTCTTTTCTGGGACTTTTAATATAAATATTATTGTGCTTTATAGAATCACTGAGTTCCCTAAGTCTATATTCATGATATAATAGTTTTCTTTTCCTCTTTTCTATTTCATTATTTTCCATAATTTTATCTTGTACATCACCTATTCATTCCTCTGCTTCTTCCATCCTCATTGTGACTACATTGAATCAGTTTTGCATCTCAGTTATAGCATCTTTTATTTTGGCTTGACTAGTTTTTAGGTCTTTTATCTCAACAGCCAGGGTTTCTCTACTGTCTGCTTTTTTCAAGCTATTACTGTTGTTCTAAATTCTTGTTCATATATATTGCTTATGTCTGTTTTGAACAATTCCCTGGCTGTGATTTCTTCTTGATCTTTCTTTTGGGGAGAATTCCTCCATCTTGTCATTTTGGCTAAGTTTCTGTCTTTTGCATGTTATGAAAGCTTGTTATGTTTCCTGCTCCTGAGAGTGATGCTATGTTAAAAAGGGGTCATACCCTGTCTAGGGCCTGGAGCTTCAGGAAGTGTTTCTGGTGTATGCTGTGTGCACTCTGCTGTTGTGTTTTGGCTGCACTTTCCCACAAGTCTGTCCTCTACAGAGTTCCTCCCTGCCTGCAGTGGGGAGTGTTTGGAACTTTAACTAGATGTGCTTTGATTTGTTTGTTAAGACAAGCCTGATAAACAAACAAACAAAAACCTAGTCCAAAAAGGGAGAAAAGGAAAAGGAACAAAAAAACCCCAAACCAACAGACAAAAATCTATAAGCCTGATTCCCAAAGGCGGGGGGCGGGGGAAGGAAAGCCTGGTTCTATTTCCACCAGAACTGAAACGGATGCTTTGCAGTACTCTGTGATCAGTAGCTTGTACACATGGGGAGCCTCTGATGATCTTCTGGGGGACAGTCCTGCTGTGTTGGAACAATCAGACCTGCCCCAATGAAGATACCCCTGCTGAGCGCAGGGACAGCGAGGTTTGGTGTAAGTGGCTCCTGCCTCCATTGGGGGTGCTGTATTGCTTACTGAAGTCCAACTGTGCTGGTGGGACTGGTGGGAGGGGAGTGGAAGATGGTATCACCACACCCTCTCATCTCTGGAGAGGGGAATTGGTGGCCACTGCTGCTCAGGAAGCCCTCAAAGAAAAGCAAACTGTCTCCCCTCCTGTGGCCCAGACCTCTGTCAGATCCTTGCCCTTAACCTGTCAGTACCTGGGCCCTCTGCACACCTGGTGCCACGGTTCTGTATTTTATCTCTGGCACAGAGCTGGGATTCAAAACTCCAAATCTTAAAGGACCCAGCAAGGCAAGGACCTGCTTCCTTTACCCAGAGGAGAGCCTTATAGCACTGTGTCCAAAGCTGCTCTGTCCCAGAAAAGCTGTCACGTGGCTGTCCAGGTTCCTGGAGTCTATGGCAAAGAACAGCAAAATATTGTGACCAGATTATCTGCCCTTTGCACACACCTCTGTCCCTTACTGTTGAATGGCTGCTCAATGGTGCCTGCCAGGTCCCTCATCCTTGGAGAGACAATATACTCTTTTCCAAAGAGGGGGGAATATTTTCTCCCAGTGCGACCCAGGGGATCCCCACCCCACACTGTCTGCCATCTGCTCTCAGGCCTCTGTCCTCCCTCTCCCCAGGAGCATGACTGCCTGTCCAGCTTGACTCCAGCAAATGGTGCAGACTTCTAAAACTTTAGAATTTGAGCTCCACTGTTTGCAAAAAACTTGTCATAGTCGATTCCTCTCGATGCCAAAAAGGTCCTGGGGGAGTGTTTTTCTTGCTTGAACCCAATGTGCTGTTCTCTCTCCCTGTCTTTCTCTTTCCCCTCTCTCCATGAAAAGGGCTCCCACCCCTTCCACAGAAATGCAGCTTTTCTCTCCCCCAGTTCACATCTCCAAACCTCACAGCCCCCATATTCCCTTCCTCTAATTGTGCAGATTGTTCTCTTAATCCTCAGGTTGATTTCCTAGCTGTTGAAGATATTTTGATGCCGATCTAGCTGTGCTCAAGGGACGAGGCAAGCCCAGGATCCCCCTACTCCTCCTCCATCTTAATTCCTCTCCTCTCAATAGTTTTATCTCTCCCCCCTTTGGAGCCTTTTAATTTCTTTTTCTTGTCTAATTGCTCTGGCCAAAACTTTTTTTTTTTTT
>NW_023247928.1:0-3068 GCF_002007445.2 Ailuropoda melanoleuca | reverse complement strand
TCTCCCACTCCCCCTGCTTGTGTTCCCTCTCTCACTGGCTGTCTCTATCTCTATCGAATAAATAAATAAATAAAATCTTTAAAAAAAATTTGAAGAAAAAAATTGCAAGAAATAAGCATATGTATATCTGTAACTGCTAATTCGGCCTCCTCCTGCTGTTCCAGTAATTCTAACAGTGGAGAATATTAAATGAAATCCCAAGGTAATGGAAAGGACAATTGTGTTAAAAGGGCTGAGGTTATTACCCTTCCTCTTGGCAGCGCCACTGTGATACGATAAGGGACTGCGGGGATCAGCAGGAAAGCAGAAAACGTAATGATGATTCTAATTTTTATGCAGATTTTCCCTGTACGTGTAGAGTAACCCACATCACATTCCTTTCAAAACCAGGAACTGCCCTAATGTGCTTTGCACTGGCAAGCGTGAAAGAAACATTTCAAAGACACGTACTCAAGTCTGAGGTAAACAGTGTCTGGAAAACCAGAGTGAACATAAAGATTGACAGCATGTTAGTGCTGTCAGGAAGTGGATTAGCCAAAGAATCAATGTGTTTCATTGTTTGAATCCTAGCTCTACCATTTTTTTGCTGTGATCTTAAGCAAGTTATTTAACCTCTCTGTGCCTTAGTTTGTCAGCTGTAAAATAGTGATAATAATAAAAGTAATAGTATCTATTTCATCAAGTTCATGTGAGTCATAGAAGAATTAATAGAAGAGCAAAGCACTTAAGGCAGTAGCTGAATGATCATAAAAGCTTTTATTTTTATGCCTAAAGAAAAATAAAGTACATTTTATGAAATAATATATGAAATTGTTTTCCTGCTTGGAAAAGATATACAAGTCAATTGCAATAAAATTCGAAATACAAAGAAAAGAGTGAAGAATGAAATCTGAATTATTCATAATGCCAAAACTCACAAATAACTATTATTTTTTAATCTAATTATTTTATTTGAATACTAGGAATATTTTCCATATATTAAATGTACTTTTACAATACTATTTTTTTGTGGCTACATAGTATTTATTCCTTTAGATTATTCCGTAACTAATCTACTCTAGGTGTCCAGACAGGCTGCCCCAAGATGGGCTAATTTGGTATAAAGATTATTTAGATCTAAAGGCACTCAAGACCCTGTAGAATCAATGGAAACTCTTCCTTCCTCCCTTAACTATATGGAGGAGTCTAAATTGGAGGTCTTCCCTATAATGATTATGACCAGAGATACATATTTTCTGAGTGATTCATCTGTATGGCAGCACAAACATTTAATTACCCAGCATCTGCTCTTCTTATTGCTATGTGAATTACCTGCCTTTCCTCTGAAATCCCAATCCCCCCATACCCCCTTCTCCTTAGTTCAAGATGACATATATACTTCATTTTACCTGACTCTCTTTGGAATGTCCATGTCTCTGTGGATTCGCCATATGTACCCTATTAAATTTGGTTTTCTCCTGTTGATCCACCTCATGTCAATTTGATTTTTAGTCCAACTAGAGGGACCTTGAAGGGGACTGAATATTATTGCTCTCCAACATTACCATTTAATATCTGAGCAGGCCTCCGTTTCTCATCTCTAAAGTGCACTCTTTTTATTTTATTATTCTTTTAAGAGAAGGAGACAGAGAGGAGGAGGGGAAGAGGGGAGAGAGAGGGAGAGAGAGAATCTCAGGCAGGCTCCACGCCTAGTACGGAGTCCAACGCGGGGTTCCACCTCACAACCCCAAGATCATGACCTGAGCTGAAATCAAGAGTCAGATGCTCAACCGACCGAGACACCAAGGCACACCACATATCTACCTTTTGGTGTAATAGGAAAAACTAAGTTAGGCAATGTATATAGAGTTAAAATTTGAGCACCAAGCAAATGTTAGCTACTATTATTACTTAATAAGTATAACTTCTAAAAAGTCCATTTTACTTTAACTCCTACATCTTCAAATATGTATTGGGGAATTCACCAAGTTGACATACTGAGGCACACATTATAAATACTGTTAAGATTTTAAATCTAAGAATCATTTTTAAATTGCAGTTAAGCATAACTATTTTGACTAAATTTTCCTTGTTTTTCCTCCAAGCAAATTAAATTCCCAGAATCCCTTCTCATTTTTCTCTCCTTCCTAAGGTCTCAATTCAACAGTTCTCCAAACAAAGACTTAGTATATCCTTTCAAATATATGATTACACTATGCACACAGTCTCATTTATCACCCTTTATGGAACCTAATAAGGTTCCTTTACCCTGAACCATCTTTTAAGATATTTAAAGGTGATTTTATAATGCAAATAATTTCAATTTTATACCTATGACTGTAGGGAAATTATTCTAATTTGCAATGATATTAAATGCAAGCTAAATGAAAAGTAGTACTAGTGAGAAACTCTGCAGTCATTCAACTTTAGAATTTTTTCATAATGTTATCTTCTGAGTCCTTCATTGGACCAAAGTTACTTAGAAAGTAAATATATACCTGCATTTTAAAATTATTAATTAATTCTCTAAACATGAACTCATGTTTTTAAACAATATGTCATGTTTTCATGTAAAGACAGGTTAAAAGAACTGGGGGATTTTTGTCATGTGCTGCCAGTATAAGATTCTGTTTCATAGTAAAGACTTTGGCCTATCTTTCTTAGATTATGGACCTTTAACACCTGAAGAACCAGGGACATACTCTTTTGAATGATGGAAGCTCTACTAAAATTTACTATGATCTTATGAATTTTATTGACTGAGTAGTTTAACTTACAGCACACACATTGCTTCTATTTTGGCATTGCAGATATTTTAATTCTCTAATATATTCAGTAGTATGCACATCCACTGTCATAGAACTGTGAGAAATTATTTTAACAAGTGGTAAAGTCCTACAAATTACTATGACACTCTTAGTAACCAATAAAATTCCTAGTATTCTTCTGATATCGTTTTCTTGTTATTATCAAAAACTATGTTAATTTATATAAGCAAAATAGTACTCAGAAAATAGGAAGCAGGGGCACCTGGG
Source organism: Ailuropoda melanoleuca (assembly GCF_002007445.2). Taxonomy (NCBI): domain Eukaryota; kingdom Metazoa; phylum Chordata; class Mammalia; order Carnivora; family Ursidae; genus Ailuropoda; species Ailuropoda melanoleuca. Next base: position 54 of record NW_023247928.1, on the reverse strand, counting down.
TGGCACAGCGGTTAAGCGTCTGCCTTCGGCTCAGGGCGTGATCCCGGCGTTGTG
>NW_023247927.1:0-3066 GCF_002007445.2 Ailuropoda melanoleuca | reverse complement strand
AATGAACCATGAGAGAATATGGACTCTGGGAAACAAACTGAGGGCTTCAGAGGGGAGGGGGATGGGGGACTGGGATAGGACGGTGTTGGGTATTAAGGAGGGCACATATTGTATGGTGCACTGGTTGTTGTATGCAAATAATGAATCATGGAACACTACATCAAAAACTAAGGATGTACTGTCTGGTGACTAACATAACATAATAAAAAATTATTATTTAAAAAAAAACAAACAAAAAACAAACAAAAAGACCTAGTTGAAAATTATTTAAATCAGAAAATCTTGACAATGTTAATATTCTTAGAACAAGTGTCAAATTCTAATCAGTTCACTTGTAACCTACTATACTGTAAAAACTAAAATCCAAAAATTACTATTTACTTTCTTTTTTCGAAGATTTTATTTATTTATTTGAGAGAGAGACAAAGATAGCAACAGAGAGCAGGAGCAGGGAGGAGAGGAAGAAGCAGGCTCCATGCTGAGCAGGGAGCCTTAGAGAGGGCTCAACCCCAGGACCCTGAGATCACCACCTGAGCAGAAGGCAGACACTTAACCAAATGAGCCATCCACATTCCCTGAAAATTACTATTTACTTTCTAATAAAGCATTCACCAACCCACTTACGGTATTTTAGTAAAACTACAAAACTGTAGCAATTAGCAGATACTAGGAAAAAAACTGAAGGGAAACTCCCTTCCTTGACTGATATCAATTCTTTTAAAGTTTTTTTCCTTTTCTTTTGAAAAAAATGTATACCTTTTCCTGACTTAGGATATCCCTCATCTGTAAAAATGAGCTTCTAAATACTAGTAATATTCATGGTTAAAAAAGATGATAAGAATAAAATATTTTATGAACTAAATCCTCAAAATGTGTCCATGCTATGAGGTATTTAATGGGAAAAATTACAGACAACATAATCCTTTAATTCTGCAAAAGTCTGAAACAAACCCTCCTCATGATAAAGTGTACTCTTTAGAAAATAGTGTTACATAGAATTTCTTCTATTCACATGTTATATCCTTTACAAGTTGGACTTGAAGGATTAATTAAAGGCCTAGAAAGGATGAAGATTTTCAAAAACTTTATTGTTGCTAGCTAGAGAGGCCCTTATTCTACCTAACAAGTACAAATCATGCTTAGAATTTTAAAGATTCTTGAAACCCTCCTCATAACATTTTTTGCTTACTAACATAGAAGTTGGAAAGGGTTATGGAGAGGTTAAAACTCTTGCAGTTCACACAACTAATTGGTGTTTGCTGATTGAGTCATTTTTTAAATTTCAATAAAAAAGAACTCTAGGACAGATAGCCTACACTTGTGTATTATTTGATAACCCTTTGTTGCTCTAAATCCTGTATCAGGCAAAGTGACTGCAGATTATTGAGTAGTGACTCTTACCCAGAGGAATGGTATGGAAAATCTCACTCTAGCAGTTATTATTTTTTTTAAAGATCTATTTATTTATTTTAGAGAGAAAGCATGAGCAGGGGAAGGGGCAGACTCAGTGGGAGAAAGTGAGAGAGAAGCAGACTCCCAGCTGAGCACAGAGCCCAACGGAGGGCTCTATTTCACTACCCCAAGATCACGACCCAAGCTGAAATCAAGAACCACGTGCATAACCCACTGAGCCACCTGGCGCCCCTAGCAGTCATTATTTATAACTGAGCTGGAGACAATATGACTTAGGGGCTAGGGGTTAAGAAACTTGATGTAGAAGGGCTTTCACATAATAGCAGAAAAGTCACTCCCTCGTATGAGATCCTTTTTAACTATGGTGGAGAGGTACTACAATGCCTGAAGAAATTAAATAAGATAGGATCTTGTTAACCAAGAGTGTCTCTAGATTTTTTAAAAAATTTATTTGTTAGATAGAGAGAGAGAGCACGTGCACGAGAGCAGGGTGATGGGCAGAGGGAGAAGCAGACTCCCTATTGAGCAGGGAGACCAATGAGGCGCTTGATCCCAGGACTCCAGGATCATGACCCCTGCAGAAGGCAGACACCCAACTGACTGAACCACACAGGTGTCCCCAAGAGTGTCTCCAAATGGATAAAAATAATTTGTATCACAGATGATCAGCATTTGAAGGATCCAAAAGTGGTTGCACTTGAACTTGGTGCTTTCTTGATGCCAAGCTGGAAAAAGACAACGAATCATACTTGGTTTTCTGTTAAGATGGTAATCTAGCACAGGATGCTGGCTTCTCTCACCACTAAAATCAGTTTTGGGATAATTTTAAGCCATAGGAATTTGTTATTGAGATCACCTTGGCACCCTTATTAATCATTTGACAGTATATCAAAGGTTTATTCCTGGGCTGTCTATTTTATTCCATTAATTTATGTCTGTATGCCAGTACCACACTGTTTTAATTACTGTAATCTTATAGTGAGTTTTGAAACCAAGAAGTGTGAGCGCCCTAGTTTTCTTCTTTTTCAGTTGTTATGGCTATTTGGGGTCCCTTGAGATTGCATATGAATTTAAGATGGATTTTTCTATTTCTTCAAAAACATTGTTTGGGTTTCATTGGGGATTGCATTGAATCTGTAGGTTATTTTGGGCGGTATAGTCATCTTAACAATATTAAGTCTTCCAATCCATGAACATTGGATGTCTTTTCATTTATTCACATGTTCTTTAATTAATTTCAGTGATGTTTTATAGTTTTCATTGTATAATTCTCATGTCCTTGATTGGGTTAATTCTCAATTCCTTAGTATTGTATTTTTGTTGATGCTATTGTAGAGAGAAAGAAGGGAGAGAGAGAATCTTAGGCAGGTTCCATGCCCAGTGGCGCCCAATGTGGAGCTTGATCTCACAACCCTGAGATCATGACTTGAACCAAAATCAAGAGTCAGACACTTAACCAACTGAGCCACCCAGGAACCCCAGCCTGTTGATGCTATTGTAAATAAAATTGTTTCCTAATTTCCTTTTTGTATTGTTCATGCTATTGTATAGAAACATGACTGATTTTTGCATGTGGTTTTGTATTCAACTACTTTAGTGAATTTGTTCCTAATTGGAGAGGGAAATTTTTGAAACTTTCATCATTTTTTTTTT
>NW_023247926.1:0-3065 GCF_002007445.2 Ailuropoda melanoleuca | reverse complement strand
TTTTTTTTTTTTGACAGAGATAGAGCACACAAACGGGGAACGGCAGAGGGAGAGGGAGAAGCAGACTCCCCACTGAGCAGGGAGCCCAACTTGGGGGTCAATTCCAGGATCCCAAGATCATGACCTGAGCCAAAAGCAGACACTTAACTGACTGAGCCACCCAGGTGCCCCTATGTTGACTTTTTACTAATTTCAGTTTAGAGCAATATCTTCTTTCCTGGTCTCATAATTCTGGGTGTACCCTCTACTTGGAGCTTGACAGTTCAATATACTGAGCACAGATTAGAGCAGAATAGAAGAAAGACAATGAATAAACCTTGCCAAGTTCTGCCCTCTTAGTGAGGCAGAAAAACCCCCTATTTTATACCATATGAAATTGAGTTTAGGAGGGGTCAGGAACTACCTAGGAACACATGGTTGGAAGTGGAGAATCTTAGAGTCCAACTTAGGCTTTCATCCAAAGGAAGCACTTGGGGAATTCAAGATTTATCTCTTCTAATTAGAAGCATTCAATTGAAGCATTTCATACAGAAGGCAGGACTTCAGCTGAGTCCTGAAGAGAAAGGTGGGAGTAGGGAAAGGAGAAAATTTTGATTTAATGAACAAGTCTGCATTGCCCTGGCTAATCCACTTCTTGGTTTTTATATTCAGTTCTGGCTACTGTACTTTTCAAAGAACATGGACAAACTGGGGTATATTTAAGGCTATGGTTCCCAGCCTTTAATCTACCATGGATCACATGGTTGATCATATTCATAGGAACAAAATATTCACTTCGGTATTTTTAGTTTCTTCTCAGGCTTTGGCAAAAAATAAAGTAGAAGGTAAGTTATTCTAAATTCTGAATGCAGTTGCTATAGTAATTTACCTTTTCTTTTCTTATTGATCACAAGTATGATGGTATTGCAAAATGATGGTTGAAATTCACTGATTTAGAGATCAGAACCCAGATGGTGATGGAACCAAAATCATGTTTTACGAGGAATGATTCAAGGAACCAGGCATCTTTAGAAGAGAGTGTTCAGGACATGGTAGGGAATTTCAAATATTTGGAGGGCTGTCATATAATGGAATTAGATTTGTCCTGTGAGACTCCAAGGGGTATAATTAGCATCATGAATTTAAACTACAGGACAAAGAAACCCTGCCTCCAAATAAGGAAAACATTTCTAAGGTGATAAGGTGGAATGATCTCCCTCATTAGGTAGCGACCTCCCCATTGCTGGGACTGTTGGAGCAAGGGCTGGACAGCCATTTGTTGTGAATGTTGTTGAAGATACTTAGGTTCTGGACCAGATATGCTTTAAAACTCATTTCAACTCTGAAATTCTAAGATGAAAGAAAAAATTATAAATTATTGATTTCTCATTATGTATAAACACCAGAGTATTAATAACTTCTTTAATAGCCCATAAATCAAAGCTTTAAAATCTTTGACTTGTAGGAGTCCAGCCATGTACTTTCTCTTCAAAACTCAAAAGCTGGAAATGTCCTGGCTTCTAAAGACATTACAATGTTGATTGTAGATTATTGATTGTGTTTGAAAAAATTATCCTTGAAAAGGAGTTTTTTTAGGAGCCCTTACATTAGAATAAAGGAGTCCTTGACAATAAAGGGAACTTAAGAATAGAGGTGTCCTTGGAATTTGTCAAGAGTTTATTTTCCCCCCAATACCAGGCTTATGATAAATGATTATTAAAGTAAGGTAGCCATCTGTTTGCTGTCTATGGATTTAGAATATAAATGTCATGGGAATATACAGATTTGCTTCCAGAAAGAGTATAGAGAAAGAAAAGTCCAAGTTGTTCGAAGTTTTCTTTCGCATGTGGCATTTCTGTTTAATGTAACATAGAACATTTGTATTGGACCCGCCATCATTATTTTAAGTTACCTTTGGCTTTCAGTGATTTTAAGAGCACAAAGTACTCTTAAATTCCGATATTATAATGGACATAATAGTAGTAAATTTTTATCATATGCATTTTTTCTATTAAGTAGGAAGCAGCAGTCTCATTGCAATTATTCTAAGTCAATGAGATGTATAGGTAGTGAGGCTTTGCCATACCAAACCACATTTTGGTTAAATATTAGTTTTTCTTACCTAAAAAAAATTTTTGAAAAAGGTGCAAAGGGGAAGGTCACGGAGTGCTGATGGCTGATGACCATTGAGAAAATTGCTGAGCAGGGTAGATAGTGTAATGTTATAAGAGAAAGAGTTTGAAGAATAATTCTCATTTATTTCAGTCTTCATTTCTGTATTCCCACCAGAGTATCTGGAGCACAGTAGGCATTCAACAAATGTTTGGGGATGAATGACTTTTAGGAAAAGGAAATCTCTAAATTTCAGTTATTCCTTTTACTGAGAATTTGTCTTCATGACTGATCGAAAAGTGTAAATTTCAGTCATCATCTAGTTGTTAAATATTTAGGCTGCCAAATCATTTATTTGATTGATGCTTATACCTTTAGAATTGACTGACTGCTTTGGCTCAGGTTAGACACAGCATGAGTCATATGCTGCAGTTCTTGTCAGTCAGTGGTTGCATTTCCACACATAAACAGTTGACTTATGTTGGTCACATCAGGCATAGACATAAATCATGACAGTTCAGTAATTGGTACTTGGACCTTTTCTGGTTGGAATGATTTCTTGACCATTCTGACATTGATGATACTGAACACTCAATGATTAAATAACACTGGCCAGCTGACTAGAGGAGTTTCCTACTGAGAGAAGATCTTAAAATACAGTGTAAAATAGAATTGGCCAGTGAATGGGATTCATCTAAGTGCGAATGCAATTCTAGGCCATGGTGGAGAGAGACTCCACTGAGAGAAGCTGAGCAAAGTTGGAATAAAATAGGACACAAATAATGTATTTTTTAGGTTTCTAGTTGTAGGGGACAGACTTTAAGGTGGTCTCCATGGTCTCTACCTTCTGGCATTTATGCCTTTATAAAATCCCCTCTTGTGTATGGGTAGGATTTGTGACATATTTCTAAGCAATAGAAATGGCAAAGGTGATGGGATATCACCTCTATGATGACATTCTGTTATGCAAGACT
>NW_023247925.1:0-5421 GCF_002007445.2 Ailuropoda melanoleuca | reverse complement strand
ATCTAAATATCTACTATTATTACATGAAAACTCTTTCAGGAATGGTGACTTTTTTAAATGTAATCCTTGTGGGAACAAAGAACATGTGACGTTAGATGCTATACATTACTAAGACAGAATGTCCTAAGCAATTCCTNCCTTGTGGGAACAAAGAACATGTGACGTTAGATGCTATACATTACTAAGACAGAATGTCCTAAGCAATTCCTTCATAACATTTGTACAGCAAAATTGTATGAGGAATTACAAATAGATGACAGTTTCTAATTTTATATACATTTTTAGAAAAACTTGTATGACCAAAGCCAAACAGAACATTGTCAAACTATAAATTGTCTTAATCAGAATAACATTTATCTGAGATCACCCTCTGTTACTGAAAGTCTAGGCAGGGGCTGGCAAAATACAACTGAGTGTTCGTACCATCTCCTGTGTTTATAAAGTTTTACTGAAACACAGACACAGTTATTTATTTACGTATTATTTATGGCAGCTTTTGCGCCACAAGAGCAGAACTGATTAGTTGCTACAAGGATCATAGGAAACATGAGCCTAAAATATTTATTCTCTGGCCATTTATGAAAAAGTTTACAGGTCTTTGATAGGATATAGAATAAGTATTAAGAAAATAAGCTCTGGACTATCTTAGGTAGAATAATAAACAACACTGTAAGGAAATATTTCCAGTGAATTCATTTATATTCCAATGGGAATGTCCTATTTAGAACCAATGGAATTTTTATTCAAAATCAAATTTTGTCGGCTTTGGTGAAATATGGTTTAAATACAATAAATTAATCAATTTAAAATATGTAATNATTTAAAATGTGTAATTTGATGAGTTTTGACAAATATATATAGTGAGTGTATGATTAGTGCCACGATAACTATATGCAATTTTTTTTTCTAGTCCGTTCCCCTACTCTACTCTCTGGNTTTGATGAGTTTTGACAAATATATATAGTGAGTGTATGATTAGTGCCACGATAACTATATGCAATTTTTTTTCTAGTCCGTTCCCCTACTCTACTCTCTGATCCTTGTCAACTACTGATGTACATTCTGTAACAGTAGGTTTCTATTTTTCTTAATGTTCGGAAGCTTGGGTGGCTCAGTTGGTTAAGCGTCTGCCTTTGGCTCAGATGATGATCCCAGGGTCCTGAAATTGAGTCCTGCATTGGGCTATCTGCTCAGTGGGGAGTCTGCTTCTCCCTCTACCCCCCATCCCTACTTGTGCTCTCTCTCTCTCTCTCTCAAACTCTCTGTCTCTCTCAAATAAATAAAAAAAAATCTTTAATATATTTTTCTTAATGTTCTACAAATGAAATAAATTATGAATAATTCTTTCACTTAGCATAACTTTGCTGATTGCATGTATCAGTGATTCATTCCTTTATATTGTTTACAGTATCCCATTATATGTCTACATCACAGTTTGCTTATGTGTTCACCAATTGATGGGCATTTGGGTTATTTCTAGTTTTGGCTATCATGAATAAATCTTCCATGAATATTTACCTGAATTATTTGTGTAAATACATGTTTTATTTATGTTGGACCTGGAGGTGGAATTACAGAGGAAAACGGTATATTTAACTTTTAAACAATCTACTAAGCCATCTTCCAAAGTGGCTGTACCATTTTGCATTCCCATGAGTAATGTATGAGAATGCCAGTTGCACTATATCCTCCAAATGCTAGCAAATATCAGTCTTTCAATTTTAGGCATTATTATGGTTATTATGACACAAAGGTGTCATATATGGTCATAATTTGTATTACCCTGAGAATTATTATCTCATTAATTTCTAATATATTTTTAATATATAATATATATTGTATCATTTGTCATGGTATGTATATAATTTATCACCCATTTATTGTTTTGGTAAAATGTTCAGATCATGTGATCATTTCTTAAATTATGTTGGCCTTTTTCACATCATTGAATTGTAACAGTTCTTTATGTAGTGGATATATGTTTGGCAAATAAATGTCACTCAATCTGTAGCTTATTGTTTCATTTTCTTAATATTATTTTATGAGAAAATTTTTAAAAAGATTTATTTATTTTAGAGAAAGAGAGAGAGATTGCGAGCATGGGGGGAGGGGCAGGGGAGAGGGAGAAAAAGTCTTGAAAAGACTTCTCCCTGAGCACAGAGCCCCCTGAAGGTCTGGATCTCGTGACCCTGAGCCATAGGACCTGAGCTGAAGCCAAGAGTCAGATGCTTAACTGACTGCACCACCTAGGCTCCCCAAGGGAAAATGCTTTTAACTCAGAGAAGTTCAGTTTACAAAATTTTATTTTATGACTAAAGGGTTTGTGTCCTGTTAAGTAAATTATTAATTAATGGAAGATCATTGAGATTTTCTTCTATTTTTTTTCTTCTAGAAATTTTATACTCTGAGCTCTTGTATCGAAGTCTATTGCACATTTCAAGTTGTGTATGAGATGAAGTGTTGATGTTCACTCTATTGCATATGAATGTCCATTTTTACTAGCATCATTGGTTGAGATTATCCTTTCCCTCTTGAATTACCTTAATATCTATTTTAGGTCAAATCAATTGGTCCTATATGTGTTGGCCTGCGTTTGGACACTTAATTTTTTTTTTTTTTTACTTTTATCTTTATGTCTATCTTAAGCCTATGTCTTACTCTCTTCATTAGTTTAGCTTCATAGTAGTTCTCGAAATCAGGTAGAGTAAATCCTCCAATGTTGTTTTTCAAAAATTTTCTTCTTGGGGTAGTTACGTGTTCAGGTAAATTTTGGAATCAGCCTAACAATTTCTACCAAAAAAAAAAAAAGTGCCAAGAATTTAATTGGAATTGTGTTGAATCTATAAAAATATTGAGTTTTTGATGCTTAAACATGGTTTACCTCCCCACTTACTATATACTCTTCACTTTTTCTTATCAGTGTTTCATAGTTTTAGTGTGTGGGTCTTGCATATATTTCATTAAGATTTCCCTATTTCACAGTTTGATGCTATTGCAATAATAGTTTTAATTTGTTTTATATTTCTATAGAAATAAAATAGACTTTTTAATGTTGACTTTAAATCCAAAAATATTGCTAAAGTCACCTATTCTAGTAATTGTGTGTAGTGTGTGTGTGTGTGCGCGCACTAGTGCTGATGCGTGCATAAATTTCTGAGGATTATCTACATAAATGACCCTGCTGTCTGCAAATAAATATGGTTTGAGTGATTTATTTCCAGTAAGTATGTGTCTTATTTCTTTTCTTGCCTTATTATACTGGCCAAAAGTTGAAAATGAATCTTGAGAGTTGACATCTTTGATTTATGTCCATCCTAGGAGGAAAGCATTGAACTATTAAGTTGGATGCTACATGTAAGTTCTTTGTAGATGCTCTTTTTCATGTTGAGGATGTTTTCTTGTATTCCTACTTTACAGAAAATGATTGCCATAAATATGTGTTGAATTTGGTCATATGTTGTTTCTGCATCTGTTAAGATCATCATATATTTTTCTTTAAAAAATTTTAATATAGTGAATTACATTGAAATATATTTAAAAGTTAAACTAATTTGGGTTTCTGAGTATAAGACTCTCCTGTCATGTTGTATTATCAATTTTAGATATTGCTGGATTTGTTTTACTAAAATGTTATTAAATTTTCAAATCTATGTTCATGTGATGTATTGATTTTTTTAAATCTTTGTCTGATTTGAGTATCAGAATAATGGCCCATTAGAGTGATTTAGATTCATTGTCTTTCATCCTTTTCCAGTGCAGAATTGTTGTTATTTTCCTCAGATATTTATTAAAATTATTATAGTTCATTAGTAAAGCCATCTGATCTCGGGTTCCATTGGCTTTTAACCATGACTTGGATTTCTTTGATAGATATAAAATTAATCAGACTATATTCTTTCCTATAACCTAGTTTTGTTTGTATTAATAGAATTTGTCTATTTCATCTAAATTTCTGAATTTATTGGAAGAAATATGTTTATTTAGTATTTGGTATTAGTAAAGGAATAAAATATTCCTTTATTATTCTTTACTATCTGTAATAGATTTGTAGTGATGTCATCTTTTTCAATGCAGACATGGGTAAATTATGTTTNTTTCAATGCAGACATGCGTAAATTATGTTTATTTCTTTTTTTCCTGATAATTATGGCTTGAAAATTATAATTTTTTTCTTTTCACATTCACTTGGTTCTCATGGGTTTATCACAGTTGTTCTCTGTGTCTCTTTCAGTCTGGTTAATTTGAGTTGACTTTGGTCTTCCTTTTCTAGTATCCTAGGTTGGAAGATTATTGATATGAAGTCTTTCCATTTTTCTAATAACTCCCTGATGCTTTAATTTCTCTAAAAGCACCATTTTATCTCCAATAATCAAATTTTGTTATTTTGCTTTTAAAATTTTCATTAAGTAAAAATATACCTTTGCTTCCTATTACAGTTTATTTTTAATGATTTTTGTCAGTTATTTAAAAGTACTTTTCCAAATACTTGGGGACATTCCAGATATATATTCTGTTATTTATTTATAATTTAATTTTGCTGGGGATCAAAACCATATTTTATACAATTTCAAATATTCTGTAAAAACTATGATTTGTTTCATGGCCCAGAATATGGTTCATTTTATCCCTATTCATGTGATGTTTTACCCATGCACAGGAGAAAAGAATATGTTTTTTCCTATAGTTAAATTAACTACTCTATCAGTTTTATCATGTTGGTTGATAGTGTTGTAAACGTCTTCCCTATCCACACCAAATTTTTAGTCTACTTGTTCTACCGACCCTTGTGATGGAGGTTTTGAAACACCCAGATGCAATCGTGGGCTTTCTATTCCTTTTCTCAGTTCTATCAGTTCTCCTTCTTCTATGCAGATGTTCTATTATAATGTGCATATGCATTTAGGGGTGTAGCGCCCTCTTGATAAGCTGTCCTCTTTGTCAGTAGCCTGTTTTCTTCTAGTCATTATTCCTTCCCTTAATATCTCCTTCTTATGTTATTAATGTAGTCACCATAGGTTACTTTTGAACCATGTTTGCATGGCATATCTTTTTACCATATACACATCTATGTTTTCGTATTGTAGGTATGTTTATCATGGACAGTATATTGTCCAGTCTTGCTTTTTTATCCAATCTAGAAATTTTTGTCTTTTCCCTAAGTACTTAGAACATTTGCATTTAATGCTATCATCTATATGATTGGATTTAAATTACTACTCTTCTATTTCTTCTTTTTCTGCCTTCTTTTAGGTTAATCGAGAATATTTTAGAGTTCTTTTACTTCCTCTATTGGCTTGTGAGCTATACCTCATTAATTCTTCGAAATATTTGTTGCTTTACAATTTAAAATATGCATTTGACTTATTATAACAAAACAATATTATAACATTTTATGCATAGTATGAAATGCTAATGACATAT
>NW_023247924.1:0-3063 GCF_002007445.2 Ailuropoda melanoleuca | reverse complement strand
AAAAAAAAAGAAATGCAACCTGTTTCTTCATGTTAATTTTATATCCTACAACTTTACTGAATTTGTTTATTACTCCTAGTAGTTTTTGGTGGAGCCTTTAGGGTTTTCTAAGTGTAGTATTATGTCATCTGCAAATAATGATTGCTTAACTCCTTCTTTACCAACATGGATGCCTCTTATGTTTTTATCTTTTCTGAATTCTGTGGCTAGGATTTCCAGTACAATGTTGAATAAAAGTGATGAGAATGAAATCCTTGTTTTGTACCTGACCTTAGGGGAAAAGCTGTTAGTTTTTCACCACTATGATGTTAACTATAGGTTTTTCACATTTGGCAGTAATTATATTAAGCTATGTTCCCTCTAAACCCACTTTGTTGAGAGTTTTCATTGTGAATGGATGTTGGATTTTATAAATACTTTCTCTGCATCTATTGAGATGATCATATGATCTTCATCCTTTGTTTTGTTGATGTGATGTATGACACTGATTCGTCTGTGAATATTGAACTATTCTTGCATCCCTGATATAAATCCCACTTGATCATGGTGAATGATCCTTCTAATGTATTGTTTCATTTGGTTTGCCAATATTTTGCTCAGGATTTTTACATCTATGTTCATCAAGGATATTGGCCTGTAGTTTTCTTTGTGGAGTCTGTCTGATTTTGGTATCAGGGTTATGCTGAACTCATAGAATGAATTTGGATGCTTTCCTTCCTCTTCTACATTTTTGGAATAATTTGAGAAGAATAGGTATTAACTCTTTAAATTTTTGGTAAAATTCACCTGTGAAGCCATCTGGTTTGGGACTTTTATTTTTTTGGTAGTTTTTTGATTACCAATCCTATTCTGTTACTAGTCATTGTTCTTTTCAGATTTTTTATTTCTTCCTGATTCAGTTTTAGAAGATTGCATGTTTCTAGGATTTATCCATTTTTTCTAGGTTGTCCAATTTGTTGGCATAGTATTTTTCATGGTATTCTTTTATAATTCTTTGTATTTCTCTGGTGTCAGTTGTTATTTCTCCTCCTTCATTTCTGCTTTTGTTTATTTGAGTCCTTTCTCTTTCTCCTTCCTTCCTTCCTTCCTTCCTCCCTTCTTTCTTTCTTCTTTGATGAGTCTGGCTAAAGGTTTATCGATTTTTTTGATCTTTTCAAAGAACCATCTTTTGGTTTCATTGATTTTTTCTATTGTTTTTTGTCCCTATGTCATTTATTTCTGGTCTAATCTTTATTATCTCCTTCCTTCTACTCACCTTGGGTTTTACTTGTTCTTTTTCCAGTTCCTTCAGCTGTAGGGTTTGAGATTGTTTATTTGAGCTTTTTCTTCTTTCTTGAGGTAGGCCTAGACCACTATATATTTCCTTCTTAGAACTGCTTTCTCTCTGTTCTGAAGAGTTTGGGCCATTGCGTTTTTATTTTCATTTGTCTCTAGGTATTTTTTAAATTTCTTCTTTGATTCTTGTGTTGACACATTGGTTGTTTAGCCTCCACATGTTTTTCCTTTTTTCTAGTTTATTTTTCCTTGTGATTTATTTCTAGTTTCATATTGTTGTGGTCGGAAAAGATGCATGGTATGATTTCAGTATTCTTTAACTTATTGAGGCTTGTTTTATGGCCTAATATGTGATCTATTCTGAAGCATGTTCTATGTGAAAAGGATGTGTGTTTTGTTTGATGAAATGTTCTGTATGTATCTGTTATGTTCATCTGGTCTAATATGTTATCCAAAGATACTATTTCCTTATTGATTTTCTGCATTGATGACCTATCTATTGATGAAAGAGGTATGTTAAAGTCCCTACAATTATTGTATTACCATCAATTTCTCTATTTCCATTAATATTTGCTTTGTATTTGGGTGCTCCTTTTTTGAGTGCATAGATATTTACAATTGCTATACCCTCTTGTTGGATTGATCCCTTTATCATTATGTAATACCTCTCTCTGTTTCTTGTCATAGTATTTGCTTTAAAGTCTATTTTGCCTGATATAAACATTGATACCCCATTTGTTGTTGTTGCTGTTGTCTTGCTTCCTTTTGCATGGTAAATATCTTTCCATCTCTTGACTTTTACTCTATATATGTCTTTAGGTCTAAGATGAGTATCTTGAAGGCAGCATAGATATTTTTTTTAAATTCATTCTACCACTCTGTGTCCTTTGATGGGAATATTTAGGTCATTTATATCTAAAGTAATTATTGGTAGGTATGTATGTATTCCCATTTTGTTCATTGCTTTCTCATTGTTTTGTAGTTTTTCTCTGTTCATTTCTTCTTCTGCTCTTTTTCACTATAACTGATGAGTTTCTGAAGTGTTATATTTGGCTCTTTCTCTTCATTTTTTATTTATTTAGCATGAGTTTTGGGTTTGTGGTTACCATGAGGTTCATATATAACATCTTAAGTATATAGCAGTCTATATTAAGTTGATGGGCATTGAAGTTCAAACGCATTTTTAATTCCTTCTTTTTTTATTCCTTCCATATTTTATGTATATGCGTCATATTTCACATCTTTTTACTTATAATTTTCATATATCTAATTATGGCCTATATATCAAATTCTTTATCCAGTCATCTGTCAATGGACACTTCAGTTGTTTCTGTTCTTGGCTGTTGTAAATAGTGCTAGTATGAACATGGGGGTGCAAAAAGCTTCTAGAGTTATTGTTTCATTTTCTTTGGACAAATTTCCAGAAGTGGAATTACTGCATCATATAGAAGGGATAGTTTTTTAATTTTTTCAAGATCCTATACAGTTTTCCACAGTGGCTATACCAGTTTACAATCTCACCAGCAGTAAACAAGGGTCCCTTTTCTTCACATCCACACTAGTATTCATTATCCCCTCTTTTTGATAATGAATATTTCAACAATCATGAGGTGATATCTTATTGTGGTTTTGATTCATGTTTCTCTAAGAACTATTGAGGTTGAGCATCTTTTCATGTGCCTATTGGCCTTTTGTATATCTTTATTGGAAAGAATTCTATTCAGGTCCTTTGCTCATCTTTCAGTTAATTCTGTGTGTGTGTGTGTGTGTGTGTGTGTGTGTGTGTGT
>NW_023247923.1:0-3063 GCF_002007445.2 Ailuropoda melanoleuca | reverse complement strand
GGCATGATCCTGGCATTCTGGGATCGAGCCCCACATCAGGCTCCTCTGCTGGGAGCCTGCTTCTCCCTCTCACACTCCCCCTGCTTGTGTTCCCTCTCCCGCTGTGTCTCTCTCTGTCAAATAAATAAAAATCTTTAAAAAAAAAAAAAAGCATTTTGAAAAAATTAGCAGAACGGTAACACATCTGGCCAACTATTGTGTTCTACACACAATTTGGACCTCATGTAGTTAAGATTCAGTGATCTGAATATCACCTGAGATTGTGGGAGAGTTTACCACATGCTCCAGACTCAATTTCAAATGGTGTTACTTAACAAAAAACAGATTCTGCTTTGGAAAGATAAACCACCAAAAAAGCACACTCATTCCTCAAGAATGCCAACTGACACAGTCTAATGCAAAATCCTGTTCTTTCATTTATTGCTTATGTTGGTATTCACTGAGTAAATACTGAGCACCAATTATGTGCCAGTCACAATCCCACTGCTGCCAGTTGGTCAGTGCAGATCTGTGGGAAGTTCCCTTTTAACACCGCAGGAGTGGTCATATCTTTTCCCCTTCAGTCCCTCCACCCTCCGAAGCTCAATTTCCAGACTTCAAAAGCATAATTAGGCCATTCTATAACTCAAAAATTTCCAAAGACTCCTAAAATCTAAAGAAAAAATGATAAGCTTGTTTATAATATTTTTAATTTTTTCATTGTCTGGTCCAAATCTAACTTAGTACTTTCCCCTTTGTACTTCTCCAAATTCGCTCAAGTACTTGAAAGTTCGTTTAATCTGTTGCCTCATATTCTTCCACCTCTTTGCTTTTGTTTGTATTTTTCCTTCTTTCAGGAATGTTTTTATCTCCAGACCTCCAAGCCTTCCCTATTTATCAAGAAAACTAAGGCAATCACACCTGACAGATAAAGCCCAGGCTTTTACACAGGACTTCTTCCACAAAGGTCTCATCTTCTTCTGCTTAAATATACTGCTCAATTTAAAACTCAACTGAAGAATATCTACGGAAAAAACTGCATATATCATACATGTACAGTGTATGAATTTTCATAAACTAAACACATAGCATATAGCTCAAAGAAAAATGGTACCAGCATTCCAGAGGGTTCCTTCTGGTCCTCTCCCAAGTCACTGCCTCTCAATTGCAACTCTTCTGACTTTTAATGGCATAGATACATGTCTGCCTATACTTTTCATAAGTAGAATCATGTAGTATAAACTCTTGTTTCTGGCTTCTTCCACTCAACATTATGTTTATGACATTCATCCACATTGCTACATGTACTTATAACTTACTTATTCTCATGACTGTATTATATTATATCATGCAACTATGAGACAACTTAGTAATTCACTTACTGTTGATGGACACTTGGGTCACTTCTTCATGATAGTGTTGCTATTTCTATTTTAATTTATATGTAAACATACATATTTAATTCATATATGAGCATATGTATGCATTTCTTGGGGGTATATAGTTGTTTTTAAACTGCCTCTTGCCCATATCAAGCTATAAGTATCTTTAGGGCAATATCTCTAGTTGCTTCCTTTTCCAGTTTCTTGCCTACATCATTCAGGCAATGAATATGGATAATTATAAGTTGAATATGTTAGTGTATAAAATCCATTGGAAAATACCACTTTCTATAAAATGAGAAATCAGGCAACAAACCATTTTCCTAACTTTCTATTTGTTATTATCATTACTACCTTAAATAATCTAGATCACCTCTTTCCTAATAGAATCCAAATATTTCCCTGGTTGGCACAGGCTCTCCATGCTGACACTGGGGAAGGTCAGCCATCTTGTCTTAACTGCTATAATCTTCAACTTCAAGCAACAGAGTTAAGGTGATTAAAAACTGCAAAGAAAAGCTGTACATTAAGCAATAACTATGTTAAAAGAGTCACAATTAAGATAATATAGAGTATCCTAAATGCAAAAGTCCATGTAATTTTCTAAAATGAGCAAATCTCCCAGTCAGTGTAGCTGATTCTAGTTCCCATAAGACTAATAAAGTCAGTGTATGGCTCTCACTAAAAAGGAGATTTGTGTATCCCCACATAGCTCAAGAGACCCAAGAGAGATACTGTAAATTTTTCCACTAGCAAAGGAAAAATGGGCAATGAATTTTGCTAGTTTTAACACCAGATTCACACATGCTCTAAAAATGTTCAAGGGCAACCAGTCCTTATTTATAGTGAGGCACTCTTAACACCAGACCCAAACTTCCCAAGTCTTAAATTTATGCCTAGATTTGTGACCATTCATTATCACCGATGTACTTAAATGTGTTGTGAGGAGCCAAGGTAAATCCGTTATGGGGTACATACCTGATCTCTTTAGCATTTTCTGTGAAATAGCATGCAGAACCACAAATATGTTCATCTGAACTGGCTTGACAGATGCTTCAGGTGATTTTAATCAAGTCCAAGTACTCCTTCTAGGTAACTCTTCCTCATTACGTTATTTTATAAAATGACTTTGACAAGCTTAATTTTCCCTTACCCATCACTTTCCCTGACCCCCAACACTTCTTCTGGGGACCAATCTCATTACATTTGAGTTTTTAAAAATTGAGGCAGTGTGCTGATTTTTAAGGTCATGCACAAAAGAGTCAAAATATTTTATTTAATTAACCAAAAAAGGTCTGTCAAAAAGTATACAGATAGTTTGGCTTTTGATAATATTGCAAAGCATGTGTAACACATACCAAACAGATATTCCAGAAGAATGTATAAATAACTGAAAATTTAAAAATAAATTTAAAATATTTAAAATGACATCTGACCGCATGAACATTTTTGTGAGCAAAAGGCTGGTGATCATTCACATTTTTACATTTCTTCTCAGCAATCCTTTCTGCTTTTTAATAAAAAATACTATTTTCAGGGGCGCCTGGGTGGCACAGCGGTTGTGCGTCTGCCTTCGGCTCAGGGCGTGATCCCGATGTTATGGGATCGAGCCCCACATCAGGCTCCTCCGGTGGGAGCCTGCTTCTTCCTCTCTCACTCCCCCTGCCTGTGTTCCCTCTCTCGCTGGCTGTCTCTATCTCTG
>NW_023247922.1:0-3061 GCF_002007445.2 Ailuropoda melanoleuca | reverse complement strand
CTTGTGTTCCCTCTCCTGCTGGCTGTCTCTCTCTGTCAAATAAATAAATAAAATCTTAAAAAAAAAAAAAAAGGAATTCATTTTCAGGGATGCCTGTGTGGCTCAGTTGTCTAAGCATCTGCCTTCGGCTCAGGTCATGATCCCAGGGTTCTGGGATCGAGCCCCGCATTGGGCTCCCTGCTCAGCGGGGAGCCTGCTTCTCCCTCTGCCTGCTGCTCCGCTGGTCCTGGTCCTGCTTGCTCTCTCTGTCAAATAAATAAATAAATCCTTTAAAAAAAAAGAATTCATTTTCAGTGGAAATCAAATGGCCTACAGTACTAGAAAGGTGAGATTATCACTGGGTGTCTGGAGCTGACATTGGTTGCTCAGCTGTCCTAGGGGGTCAGGGCATGGGGCTTCTGGTCTGCACATAATCCCGAGGCCTGTAAGTCTGTCGGGGCACAGCGCTAAGGGCTTTCTCTTAATTTTCATCAGCTGTGGGCCCAGGAACACGTGCTGCCCGCCAAGGACAAAGGTCAATTGGGAAGGGCCCCTGGAGAACATTGATTCCCCCTCCTCATTTTACCCTGGAGCAGACCGAGGCCCAGGGAGAAGTCACGTAATCTCCAATACAACCATTTTTTTCAACATTTCATTTCTTTCCAAGATACGTCTGAAACTTTGCATGTGAGCGAAGGCGCGCTTGGTATTCTGGGAGGGCATTGGCCTGAGCCGGGAATCCTCCAGAGGGCAGGGGATGCGCCTAGGTGGGTGCTCAGTGGAGTGGGCCTGGCTGGGCAGAGGTGGAGGGGTGGGGATCTACCCTGTTGTCCTCTGGTCAGGAAAGGGGCCCAGTGGCGGCCTCCACCTCAGGACCCTCCCCCACGGCCCGTTTGCCTGGAAAAGCCTGAGTGCTTTGGAAGGGCAGCCCACCACTGGGGAAGGGTGGGGTGTCCGGCAGCTCCCAGGGGCTGCAGGATGGGACCCATTTAGCCTCCGTAGTCATCTGACCCCCATGACTCAGGCCTGGCCCTGCCCATGGAGGGCAATGGGCCAGTCTGAGCTCATCACCACTGCCCGGAGCAGAAGTGGTAAACAAGTTCACCCTCTGCCTCCCGCCCATGAGAGGAAGCAGGAAAGAGGGTGAGGTGGGGGCCCCCAAACATTCCACCTGGCCCAAGCCATCTGCATAACACACGTCACAGTTGTCCATGGGACCTGTGCTGGGCTCTGACAGGTGGGTGACGTGTGGGGAAGTGTGTTCGCCTTCATGCATGTCCCCGGGGGAGCTTCGGCCAACCTTTTCTAGGGGCCAAGTTGGGAACCATTTCACCCCATCCCAGGTTTCTGGGGGCCATGAGTCGTAGGCTCGTGAGGCTGGGCTTGAGGGCTAGGGGTCCCATGCAGTAACACCTGGTTTGACCTGCCGGATCTCCGCCTCCCGGCCTTCAGGCCTCATGGCTCAGACCCATGTACTGGGGGGTCCCTGTGGCCTCTGGGAGTCTCTCAGAGGCTGCAGACAAATGTTCCTGGGCTATTGCTTTGGCCTGCCTGGGCTCGCGGCAGCGTGTGCGAGGGCCCCGGCCTCAGCACCTCCCCTCTCGCTGCGGGCCTCCGGCTCCTTCTGTCCTTCCACCTCACTCTCTCTCCTTCTGTCCTCCTCCCCTCCCTCCCTCCCTCCCTCCCTCAGGCCTTTCTCTGTCTTCCTCCTTTTCTTTTATACCCACTTTCCCCATCTTTCCTCCACCTCCCCTCTCAACCCAGTAAGCGGCACTGCTCTTGGGAGCCACCAGATGGCAGCAGCGCACCACACGTCCCATCCTTGCTGGGGGCTCCTGTCCCCCCCTCCCCACCCGCCCTTGCCGCCACACAGGGATGATTAACCACCCCTCACCCCTCACAACACCCACACCCTGCCCAGCGCTTTCCTGGGACTTTAAACATGGAAGAAAACAGGGCAGCAAAATACGGGCAGGGCCGGGGTGGGGGCCAGGAGCTCCCTGGAGCCGCTCTGGTATTGCAGGCAGGGTAACACCTCGCCTTTACTCCTGGAAACCGGGAGGACCTGGTGAGCATCCCCGCTTTACACACGAAGATGAGACCCAAAGAAATGAAGTCACTTGTCCAAGTTGGGACCCTTTTCTGCCTTCTCCTTTGTTCTATGTATCTTCGTGTTGGAGGACCCCTGTCTGCTCTCTGGGAGCCCCTAGGCTGATGGGGAAACACAGCCCTGTCCCAGGAACCACAGAATGGGGGAGACAGAGGTGCAGCCTTCTGGGGGCCCCTACTGGTGTGGAGCCAGGGCTAGGTGAAGGTAGTCGGGGCAGGCTTCCTGGAGGAGGCAGGGGCCAAGAGCAGGGGAAGGTAGGTTGAGTAAAGGCAATGCCTTCCATGGCAGCTCTCAGGCCAGGAGTGGCCCAGTGAACCTCATGTATGGGGAGCAGCTGGGGTGGGCTGCTGCAGTCCTGGAGGCAGGGGAGGGGACCATGTGGGCCCTAATTTGGGCCAAGCTCCTTTACTGGCCCATTGCCCTGCCCCACCCCCTCACTCCCTGTCCCACTGGGAGGCCAGCAGTGGGCTGGGGACAGGAGGCCCAGGGTGGGGTCCCTTCCCCAGGGCCCGAGCAGGATCCTGAGCCGGCTGTGGCAGTGCCCAGGAGCCAGAGAGGAGCCACCGCCCCCCACCCCCTTGGGCCCCTCTGTAATTAGGGCTATTTTTAGGCCCCTCTTCCTTCCTATTTCAGGCCTCTGGACTGGGCCGAGAGTGGGCTGTCCTGGGGCCGAGGGCTGGAGCCGCTAAACTGGGCCGTGGCGTGGGAGCTCCAGCCACAGTGCAGACCACAGCGGGGGCGGAGTCCTGGCGGGGGAGGGGAACCAGGACGTGGCCGGCAGGGGCAGGGCTGGGTGGGGGCGTAGCTTGGCTCCTCTGACCCCTCCCTAGGCCCCTCACTGCTCTGCCCCATGCTGGCGCATCCCTCTGTCCTGTTGCCCCCAGCCCCGCTGGTTCGAGGCGGTAAGCCCTGGGCCTGCATCTCTGTGTCTGTGTCGGACACTGTGTAAGCCCAGCGCCCGCGGGACTGTCA
>NW_023247921.1:0-2275 GCF_002007445.2 Ailuropoda melanoleuca | reverse complement strand
ATATCCTTGTTATAAAATGGCAAAGAACTTGGCTTAACTAGTGTTCTAGTGTTTTGTGGAAGGTCGAACTTTCAAGCAATAAANTGCAAGCAATAAGATTGGGTATTTACCTGAGGAGATTTCTCAGGAAAGTTTTTTGTTTTGTTTTTTTTAAAGATTTTATTTATTTGACAGAGAGAGAGACAGCCAGCGAGAGAGGGAACACAAGCAGAGGGAGTTGGAGAGGAAGAAGCAGGCTCCCAGCAGAGCAGGGAGCCCCATGCGGGGCTCAATCCCAGGACACTGGGATCATGACCTGAGCCAAAGGCAGGTGCTTAACAACTGAGCCACCCAGGCGCCCCTCTCAGGAAAGTTGTAAAGGAGGTTATTTCCCCCTGACTGCTCATAGTAAAATGCAAGAAGAGAGAAATGAGTTGAAGAAGGTATTAAGCAAAAAGAAATCAGGACTTGAAGATGTGGAAAATTCTCAAGTTTCCCAAAATCAGCTAGTCATTTCTGGTCTAGCACTGGTGCTCATGCTGTTGCCGCCCTACGCGGTTCCCTCTTTGTCCTCTTCCCGACCAAATCCAACCTATAGGGTGTCAGCTTCCCGACAAAGTCGGCCCTGATTTGTTCAGTCATGTTGGTATTGTCTCTTGTGAATTTCTATAGCTTTGTAATCATTTTCATGTAATGTCTGTATAATCTTTAAGGCACATTTTGAAAAAAATTTTACGTGTTCTGAAACTGAAGTACCCCCTGTCTATGTATGTAGACATATTGTATATGTATACATGTATATTTTGTTCAGCAATTCTCTGTCCACCCTCAAATGTTTTTAAATGGATAACACATGCATAATCCATGGGTTCTAGAAATTGAGGAAGTAGGAAACTGGACTTCGCAATGGTTCTCAGGTGATCCTCCATGTAACCTCCCGGAGCAACCAAGAGCAGGGCTTAAAGCAGTTGGAAATGTAAGTAAACCAGTGGAGCCCGGCTCTGGTCACTCCTCAACCTTGAATAAGCAGCTCAACTCTCTCTCTCTATTTCTCTCTCTTTTTTTTTTTTTTTGGTACTTTTTGCTTTATTACTTTGCTTATGGATCTGAGCAAAAGGTTTTTGAACCTGAAAATATTGGTATAAATGTGTTGTATGTTTTAGATTTGTCTCTCTCATTAGAACACAGGCTTAGACACCCAAAGGGATGGGCACAGTTATGGTTAGATAATTGGGTCAGCTTGTTCTTGGTTGGTTTGTGTGCACAGACTACACCCACAGTGATCATTCTTCTTAATCTTTTCAAACAATTCTGTACCAATCTCCTAAATATTAGCTCCTTTCTACGTCCTCATTTTCTTTAAAAAAATGATGCCTTAGGCCTCCCAGAATGAACACCAATTGTTGCTCTTGTATTTCTTTATAGATAGCAAGTTTTAGATTTCTTTCCAAAGCACATGCATGGATTTTAAAGAAATCTGTAAATGGCTATAATTTAAGATCAGAAAGTATTATCCTTAACATAAGATTAGAATTTGGAAGGAAAAAAACACAACTTTTATTTAGAAACTTGTTATCTCAAACATAGAATTCTGTTCCTGTGGAATTTCAAGTTATATACTTAGTTTGGATGCAAGAAGTAAATGCTGGAAAACTGGTAGTAAGTAAGTNTCAAACAATTCTGTACCAATCTCCTAAATGTTAGCTCCTTTCTACGTCCTCATTTTCTTAAAAAAAATGATGCCTTAGGCCTCCCAGAATGAACACCAATTATTGCTCTCATATTTCTTTATAGATAGCAAGTTTTAGATTTCTTTCCAAAGCACATGCATGGATTTTAAAGAAATCTGTAAATGGCTATAATTTAAGATCAGAAAGTATTATCCTTAACATAAGATTAGAATTTGGAAGGAAAAAAACACAACTCATATTTAGAAACTTGTTATCTCAAACAGAATTCTGTTCCTGTGGAATTCAAGTTATATAATTTGTTTGGATGCAAGAAGTAAATGCTGGAAAACTGGAAGTAAGTAAGGTTTGAAAAGACTACACAGTGAATGAATTTACATTGTTATCTACTCTCCTCTTTTATTTGGGGGGGATGAGAGAGAAAAGAAGCATACATTTTATTATAAGATATTGGCTCACATGGGGCGCCTGGGTGGCTCAGTCAGTGAAGCGTCCAACTTTTGATTTGAGCACAGGTCACGATCTCAGGATCATGAAAATGAGCCCCACATCAGGCTCCATGTTCAGTGTAGAGTATGCTTGAGATTCTCTCTCTTCCTCTCCCTCTG
>NW_023247920.1:0-3061 GCF_002007445.2 Ailuropoda melanoleuca | reverse complement strand
CCCTTTTTTTTTTTTTTTTTAAAGATTTTATTTATTCATTTATTTTACAGAGAGAGAGTGTGTGAGAGCAGGGGGAGGAGCAGAGGTAGAGGGACAAAAAGACTCTGCATTGAGCATGGAGCCCCATGCAGGGCTCAATCCCGTGACCTCAGATCATGACCTGAGCCTAAATCAAGAGCTGGGGGGCACCTGGGTGGCACAGTGTTAAGCATCTGTGTTCGGCTCAGGTCATAATCTCAGGATCTTGGGATCGAGCCCCACATTGCGCTTCCTGCTCAGCAGGGAGTCGGCTTTTCCCTCTCCCTCTGACCCTCCTCCCTGCTTGTGCTATCTTTCTGTCTCAAATAAATAAAATCTTAAAAAAAAAAAAATAAATCGAAAGCTGGGTGCTCATCTGACCGAGCCACCTGGGCATCCCGGAAGTAACAAACTTCTGAGAAAAGGGGCAGTCTTTAGGGGAGCCTGGGTGGCTCAGTCGGTTAAGCGTCAGCCTTTGGCTCATGTTATGATCCCAGGGTCCTGGGATCAATCCCCACATTGGGCTTCCTGCTCAGTGGGGAGCCTGCTTCTCCCTCTCTCTCTGCTGCTTCCCCTGCTTGTGCTCTCTTGCTGTCTCTCTGGTGAATAAATAAATTTTTTAAGAATCTTAAAAAATAGGATGCTTTTAGAAAATCATTTTTTCCGTTGAGAAAAGTGGTAAATCTGTGCCACATGTAAGGTCTAAGATCTCCTAATTCCCTTAGGGGTACAGTCTAAAAACCTTTCCCATGGGATACAAAAGTTGACATTCAGGCTGTGTTCTAGGAAACCATCCCACTTCGTCCGTGTTTGTCTCCAGGTGTTATATATTCAGAAATACTGGTTTTGGAAGTTGTGAAGGGCAAGAGCCTTCCTTGGCAGATAGGGTGTTAAGGGAGGTCCCTATCAGGTGTTGGGGATGGAGGTTTTGGAGGCTGGAGGAGAGCTCCCAGGCCTTTCTGTGGCTCCTTTCAGGGCTGGTTATCTCCATTGTAGGTGCGATGGCTGCGAAGCGGTTCTGCTAGGCATCGAGCAGCAAGTTCTGCGAGCCAACCAGTACAAGGAGAACCACAGCCGAACTCAGCAGCAGGTAGAGGCAGAGGTAAGGAAGAGGACATCTGTTACCTTCTCCGGGGTATCCCTGTTTGGTCCTTCATTTTGTGATTCTTGGTGTAGGTGCAACAGCCACCAACAAACAGGCACTGGGCTAGCGGGGTACAGATGCGGATGACGTGGTCCCTGCTTTTCATACTCTCTGTCTCCTTTCTGATTCCTGGTGGCTGGAGGGTGAGCAGGCTTGGAGAGCAGAGAATGTTGTCATTCCATGGTACACGTGTACCTTACAGCTGTAGAGCAAAAGAAACGAATTTGGGGGTGGGCCTTAAAGATGGGTGAAAGGGTGGTGGTTAGCAGGCGGGGTGGAGGGAGGTGTGCAGTGGGGCAGGGGCATGTGGGGCTTCAAGGCCCCGGTTCTGCTCTGCTTCTGAAGGTGTGTGGTAGGTGCACTGTGGGCATTTTATTCTTTAAGCTACACATATATGTTATAACCTTTTAACATGCATGATTTCATGTTGAAAAAGGAAGAAAGGGGAAACATTTGGCAGATGAAATGCAAGTGAAGAAGGTGTGTGATTATGATTTTAGTGATACCTGGTTGTTCCGGACACTTTTAGCCTCTCAAAACACAGGCTGTGTAGTCTTTGGGTTCATGGGAGCTTGTGTGCCTGTGGCCTGGACATTTGCGGAGCAACCTCAAAATTCAGAGCCCATAAGATAAAAATTTTGGCATTGGAAGTCCTTACCTAGTGTGATGGAGCTTGAAGTGTTCGTGGTTTTTAATGAGTTAGAAGTCATGTGTCCAGGAGTATGGCAGAATGGGATCCAGAGTTATGTTCTTAAGAAACATAAGAAAAGTAGATGTGCCTTCCAAAGTGGGATTTGTGGAGTTTGAGGATTTCCCTTACTCTGTTATATGTACTCCTTGAGAATAAAACCTTATTTGTCTTTGTAAGACCAGTTCCTTGTCACATGCCTAACCCATAGTAGGTGCTCTGTTTTTGCCCTGAATGTTTCTTTCTTTCTTTTTTTTTTTTAAGATTTTATTTATTTATGTGACAGATAGAGACAGCCAGCGAGAGAGGGAATACAAGCAGGGGGAGTGGGAGAGGAAGAAGTAGGCTCGTAGGGGAGGAGCCTGATATGGGGCTCGATCCCATAACGCCGGGATCATGCCCTGAGCCGAAGGCAGATGCCCAACTGCCGTGCCACCCAGGCGCCCCTTTGCCCTGAATATTTCTGGTACACCCTGAGTCTCTGTGGATTGCTGAACTCCACTTCTCATGTACTAGAACACTTTTATTTTTGATACACGCACACGCCTACGTACATAAATATACATATCAAGTCTGTGAATTATCAGTGCACTGTTTAATTTTTAACCCACCTTCTAGCCAAAGAAGTCTGAATTACACTTAATTTAGCATTAGTCAATGACAGATACAATTAGAACAGTAAGCCTGCTACTTCTCTAATAAGCTGTGTAATCCCCGTGTTGAAGATTGTGGCCTCTTCTCTGAGCTGGCATTGACATCTGAGCAAAGTAGCAAGGGCTAACCACTCTCCTGTCCGTTGATTCTTCTCTATAAATTAAACCATGGAAACGAATGAAGTTTGGAGGTGAAACGCACCCATTGACCTGGGGTTCCCCGTGTGAGGCAGACCATCTTTAACATGGTTGGTAGCTGGAGAGGAGCCAGATCACTGCTGGCGACCCCACTGTGCCCAGACTGTTGTAATTGTGTGGTAGGTGGTGGGCTTGGATTGTGCTCACTAGCAAAAATGAATATTAGTTTTAGAATTTTGAATGGTTCAAGTTTATTTCCATGACAAATGGCATCTGATAAAAGAAGGCACTGACTAATGGCAAGGCATGACCAATACTTAGAGAACAGTGTGGGCTCTTAAATTATGGTTATTATTATTATTATTATTTTTTTTAAAGATTTTATTTATTTATTTGACAGAGATAGAGACAGCCAGCGAG
>NW_023247919.1:0-3060 GCF_002007445.2 Ailuropoda melanoleuca | reverse complement strand
CAGACCTGTCTACAGAGACCTGGAATGAGAGAAAGGCTTGGGGGGGCATTTTTAAAGCTCTTTCAGAGGAAGTTCTCTCCTAAGGTCAACTGTGAGAAGATGGCATCCGAGGTCGCTTCTGGTCATGAAGAATTGTGACCTCAAATTAGTCAGGTTTTGCTCATTACCACCGTCTGAGTTTAAACTTGTTTTGCTCTTGAGTACTACCCCCACCTCCCTGAGACTTTAGCTGACAGCTCTAAGTTGAGGACAGAAGGGAAACGATCAGTTGAATGTCATCATTATGCTAAATTCATGAAAAATAACAATTGATTTCAAGGTGTATGCATCCAAGAGATCCGAAACTAATCAATACCTGAAACCTTTGCAGAAAATTCATGAGGGAAACATGAATACTTTAGAAGTCCATACTGTACAAAGGTACAATGGAAGCTACAGCCAATGGTCTTAAGTCCCCATGGGCCTACACTGTCTCCTTCTAAGGACACATAGGGGGAAGGGCCTGATTTCCTTAGAAATGACAGATGGACACACATCATGGGTGAAAGATCAATTCTGTACATATTTCATTGTGTTATACACAAATAAAAAAGCAAATTGCATTTCAGGGCTGGCTAGAAACTGCTATAGATTATGCCTTAGGAAGAATTCTACATTGGCCCCTAGTTTTTCCCTCTCCTTGGTATATACACTTCTTCCAGTAATCGGTCCAATGCTAAACAGTTAAGGGAAAAACAAAACAAAACAAAACAAAACAAAAAAAGTTAAGGGAATGAGGAAATTCAAAGAACAAAGAACTGTAAGTAGCCTCTAGCTGGTGAGAGTAACCCCTGCCAACATCCAGCAAGGAAATGTGAGTCTCAGTCCTACAAAAACTGGATTCTTCTAAGAACATGAATGAATCTCCAGATAAGAGTCTGGCAGGGCTGACATGTGAAGCATGCAATCTGGAGCAGAGGGCCCAGATAATCATTTATTTATATATGGTTTTAAGCCAGGAAGTCAGTGGTAATTTGTGATGCAGCAATAGAAAACTAAAATAAACCATCGTACATGTCATTGTAAATTACGTGCAAGCAGCACAGTATAATGTAATATCTTATGACTTATGCAAGAATATGAAGGGTGGGGATAGTGGTTGGTGTGGTTGCTGCTTTTGGTGATGGTGCGGTATCTCATTAGACAAGGAGACCATACACTCTCATTCACCCATGTTCTCGCCTGTGTATTCTAACCTAGAATTGTTAAATTATATATGGAGTCCAGGCACGGACGTTCTTGGAGCCTTCCATTGCTGTTGTCTATCGAACACTTTTTCAGTGCTGGATTCTTTTAGTTCCCTGTCTTTGGGGATCTTGGTGGCTTGTTTTGTCCCAGTTGCAAGGACCAAATTGGCTGATTCTTGCCCAGATGCTACCATAGTCACCAACTTCAATGTCGGCACAAGCAGACAGCACATCACTTAAGGCAACACTTGCCGTGCCTCACCTCCTTAGATCTGCTTGGCACCTGTGTACACATTGAACAATGGGAGACAGAAGTTTGGCAGATAGATTCTCCTTCCTTCTTCCCACCTGCCAGATCGTCTTGAGATACACCGGTGAATGTACTGTCTTAGAAGATAGTCTCACAGAATCAAGTAAGCGACGCTTGTTATAATAAGCAATGGCTGCCTTGGTAATGCCCACTCATATCTGATTTTTCTCTTTTCCTGCCTTGTTCTCCCTTTGCCACGTCCTGCTACCCCGGGACTACACTCCTGTGACACGCAGCAGCCCATTAGCTTGTGCCTGAGGTTCTGTCCTCTGGGGAGCCCATGTTAAAGCAGAAGGCCTGTGTATGGCTTTGCCCACAAGGCTAGACATTTCTCACGATTCAGCAGAAGGTATCCAGCCTTTTTTTTTAGAAGCCGCCTTCAGCCTAGCTGTACATACTTGAATTTGCATGAAAGGAAATGCCCCTCAATTGATTATATCAGAGTCTCATCCATTTAGCTTATTTTATCTGTCATAGTCATCTGATTTTTTGCCTGGGCTAACATCCTGGCTAGCAGCCTACCCTGCCTTCCTCACAGGACTGTTGTCAGAATTAAATGAGATAATGCATGTAAGTATCCTTTTCGATAACGCTAGGCCTATAGTGTGTATGTTGCTGTGGTTCCTGAACGCTGATGAGAAATCGGAGTGGGCTGCACAGTACATCCAGAAACCAGTATTAAGCAACTCTCAGATTTTAGTATTGTGGCCTTTGCTCTTTGGAGACCTTCAGGGCACCGGCAGACCCCTTCCCGTGGACCTTTGTAAAAAGACATTTCTGCTAGTCAGCTCAGGCAATGGCTCCAGGTTCCTCTCCCCACTCTTGAATATACTCTTGTCTCTGGTCTCTCTCTTTTTTTTAATAAAGATGTATTATTTATTTTAGAGAAAGAGAGCACATGATCGGGGGGAGGGGCAGAGAGAGAATCTCCAACAGACTCCCTGCTGAGTGCAGAGCTCAACGAGGGGCTGGATCTCAGGACCCTGAGACCATGACCTGAGCTGGAACCAAGAGTTGGACACTCAACTGACTGAGCCATGCAGGTGCCCCTCTGGCCTCTCTTCTGACCTCAGGCCAGGACTCTTATTTCTCTGCCAACCACTTTTTTATACATTCTGCCCAATTTAAAAAATTTTTAAATCAACTTTATTTAGAGCAGTTCACAGCAAAGCTAAGTAGAAAGCAAACAGAGTCCCCATATATTCCCATCTTCCCCCACCCCCCAATACACGCACGGAACCTCCCTATCAACATTTGGAACCAGAGTGGCACATTTGTTATGACATACCTGCACTGACGCATCTTCGTCACCGAAAGCCGGGATGTTATATTAGTGTTCACTCTTGGTGCTGTGCGTTCTGTGGGCTCAGGCAAATGTATCATGAAATGCATCCACCTTCATTGTATCATAGAGACTAGTTTCACTGCCTTAAAAGTCCTCAGTGCTCCAGCTGTTCATTCTTTCTGTCTTCATTGTGTTGCCTTTTCCAGTTGGAATTATACAGTGGTATCCTTTTGAGATTG
>NW_023247918.1:0-3059 GCF_002007445.2 Ailuropoda melanoleuca | reverse complement strand
GTTCCCTCTCTCACTGGCTGTCTCTATCTCTGTCAAATAAATAAATAAAAAATCTTAAAAAAAAAAAAAAGGGCCCAAATCAACAAAATCCAAAATGAGAGAGGAGAAGTAACAATTGACACAGAAATAGAAAAGATTATAAGAGAATACTAAGAAAAATTATATGCCAACAAACTGGACAACCCAGAAAAAATGGTTAAATTCCTGCAAACATGCAATCTTCAAAAATGAAACCAGCAAGAAATAGAAAATCTGAACAGACCAACTACAAGTAATTAAGTTGAATTGGTAATCAAAAAACTACCAAAAAATTAAAGTCCAGGACCAGATGGATTCACAAATGAACTCTACCAAACATTTATTTATTTAGTTTTAAAGATTTTATTTATTTATTTGACAGAGAGACAGCCAGAGAGAGAGGGTACACAAGCAGGGGGAGTGAGAGAGGAAGAAGCAGGCTCCCAGCGGAGGAACCTGATGCAGGGCTCGATCCCATAATGCCGGGATCACGCCCTGAGCTGAAGGCAGATGCTTAATGACTGAACCACCCAGGCACCCCAAACTCTACCAAACATTTAAACAAGAGTTAATACCTATTCTCTTCAAACTATTCCAAAAAATAAAGGAGGAAGGAAAGTTTCCAAATACATTCTATGAAGCCAGTACTACCCTGATAACAAAACCAGACAAAGATACCACAGAAGAAGAAAATTACAGGCCCAAATCCCTGATGAACATGGATGCAAAAATCCTCAACAAAATATTAGCAAAATGCATACACGAATATATTAAAAGATCATTCACCACAATCAGGTGTGATTTATTCCTTGGATGCAAGGATAGTTCAATATTCACAAATCAATGTCATACCTCATACTGACAAAATTAAAGATAAAAATCATATAATCATTTCAATAGATGCAAGAAAAACATTTGGCATGATTCAACATCCATTCCTGATAAAACTCTCAATAAAATGGGGTTACCTCAACATTACATGAGAAATCTACAGATAACAATCCTCAATGGTGAAAAACTGAGAGCTTTCTCTCTAAGGTCAGGAACAAGACAGGATGTCCACTCTTACCACTTTGTTCAACAAATTACTGAAATTCCTAGCCACAGCAATCAGACAAGAAAAAGAAATAAGCATCCATATTGGTAAAGAAGAAGTTAAACTGTCATTATTTGTAAATGGCATGATAGTATACACAGAAAATCCTGAAGTCTCCACCAAAAAAATATTAGAAGTAGTAAATTCAGTAAAGTAGCAGGATACAAAATAGGATACCCAGAAATTGGTAGTTTCTATACACTAACAACAAAGTCACAGAAAGATAAATTAAAAAAAACAAAACCGTTTAAAATTGCAACAAAAAAAATGCCTAGGAATAAACTTAACCAAAGAGATGAAAGACTTGCACTCTGAAAACTACAAAACAAAGGTGAAAGAAATTTAAGATGGCACAAACAAATGGAAAGATATTCATGGACTGGAAGAACTAATATTGTCAAAATGCCCATAAACCAAAGCAATATACAGATTTAATGCATTCCCTATCAAAATACCAACAGCATTTTTCACAAAACTAGAACAAATAATTTTAAAATTTGTACAGAACCACAGAAAACTGAATAGCCAAAGCAATCCTGAGAAAAAAGAATCTAACTGGAGGTACCACAATTTTATATTTCAAGATATGCTACAAAGTTTTAGTAATCAAACCAATATGGCACAAAAACAGACACATAGATCAACAGAACAGAACAGAGACCCAAGAAATAAACCTACATTTATATGGTCAATTTAACTATGACAAAGAAGGAAAGAATATACAATGAGGAAAAGAGAATCTTTTCAATAAATGGTGCTGGGAAAACTAGACAGCTACATGTAAAAAAAATGAAACTGGACTACTTTGTAACACCACACATAAAAATAAATTCAAAAAGAGTTAAAGATCTAAATGTGAGACTTGAGACCATAAAAATCCTAGAAAAGAGCACATGCAATAATTTCTCTCACATTAGCCACTGCAACATTTTTCTAGATATGTCTTCTGAGGCAAGGGAAATGAAAGCAAAAATAAACTACTGTGACTCTATCAAAATACAAAGCTTTTGCATGGCAAAGAAAACCATCAAGAAAACAGAAAGGCAACCTACTAAATGGGAGAAGATATTTGCAAATGGTATATCTGATAAGGGGTTAATACCCAAAAACACCCAAAAAATCCCAAACAGTCCAATTAAAAATGGGCAGAGGACCTGAATAGATGTTTTTTTGAAAGAAGACATACAGTCGGCAATAGACGCATGAAAAGATGCTCAACATCACTCATCATCAGGAAATGCAAATCGAAACCACCACGAGATATCAACTCACACCTATCAGAATGGCTAAAATCAAGAAGACAAAAAATAACAAGTGTTGGTGGAAATGTGGAGAAAAAGGAACACTTGTACGTTATTAGTGGGAATATAAATTGGTGCAGCCACTGTGGAAAACAATATGAAGGTTCTTCAAAAAAATTAAAAATAGAAATATCTTATGATCCAATAATTCCTCTATTGGGTACTTACCCAGGGAAAATGAAAACACTAATTTGAAAAGATATATGCAACCTTGTGTTTATTGCAGCACCATTTACAATAGCTAAGACATGGAAGCAATCTAAGTGTTCATTAATAGACAAATGGATGAGGAAATGTGGTATATATATTCAATGGAATATTATACAGCCATAAAAAGGATGAGACTGTGCCATTTGAGACAACATGGAGAGACCTAGAGAATATTATGTTAAATGAAATAAGTCAGACTATGAAAGAAAAATGTATGATTCCACTCACAAATGGAATATAAAAAATGAATAACAAGCAAAACTCAGAAATAGGAAGATCGGTCGGAAAAGAAGGGAAGAATGAAGGGGGGGTAAACAGACGGGGAATGAACCGAGAGACTGTGGAGTCTGGGAAACAAATTGGGGGCTTTAGAGGGGAGGGGGTGGGGGATTGGGATAGGCCAGTGATGGGTATTAAGGAGGGCACATATTGCA
>NW_023247917.1:0-3059 GCF_002007445.2 Ailuropoda melanoleuca | reverse complement strand
CCCCAGGCCTCCCCCCCCCCCCCGCCACACCCCCACCATAGGAAGTCGTCCAAGCCAGGGACCACCCCCCACCACACCCCTAGTGCTGGCACCACCCCCCCGACAAGGGTCTTGGAGCATCGATTATAGGTGTTTGAGGCACATCCCCTGGGATCATGAGCTGGATCCTCCAATAACACGCACATGTCCTTGTCCCCAAAACAGGACCTCCTGCATCACTTAGAGGCACTCAGGGCTTTAGAACATGTGGACCTGAGCCTGAATCCCATATCCATCACTGGTTGTCCTGTGCCCAGGTGAATACCCCACCTATCTGCACCTGTTTCCTCCTCTAAGATGGGAAGAATGGTGACCACTGTCCTTGGCAGCTTGCTGAAGGCCCTGGTTCGGTTCCTGGCCCTGGGAGCTCTTGCTTTGGTATAGGGTCTGTAATCTGGTAGCGTTAAAGGAATCACCCTCCTGAAAACCCCATTGGTACCCGCAAGTTTCTTACATTTGGCCTAAACCAAGGGCCCAGAAACTTTGTAAAGGGCCAGACAGTAAATATTTTAGGCTTTCAGGGCCCTAGGTCTCTGTCACAACTACTCAACTCTGCCATCTAAAGCAAAAACGTAGCCACTGAAGATAGGTAAGTGGGTGGACATAGCTGTGTTCACATAAAACTTTATTTATAAAAACAGCAGCTAGATTTGCCTTGTGGGGTATAGTTTCAACTCCTGGCCTATACTGATGTAGCTCAGAGCAGGTGCGGTCTGCTTATCTCAAGGCGCTCAAGGAAAGGCTTTTGCCAAGAGCTCATCCACGTCCACTATGGAATTAGCATTTTACTAGGCTGAGGCAGAGAGGGTCAGCGGTGCCCTAAACAGGTGTTGGGGTTTGGGGTCGTAGCCTGCAGAAAGTATCAGTGCCTTCATTCTTAGGGGGACCCCAAGCACTGAGTGGGTGGGAAGTGAAGGAAGGGTCAGAACAGGGTGCTGTCAACCCGAGAGGCCTTCCCAGAAGAGTGCCACAAATCCCTCACTGCCGAATGCCCCGCGGTACGGCTAGCTACTCCTTGCTGGACTCTGTGACCTTGCGTGGGTTACTCATCACCTGGCTCGGCCCCCCTCGGTCAGACAGGTGAGGACGGCACCTGTCTCCAAGACTCCGGGAGTTAGGACTTGGGACTAGGCTTCCCAGCCATAACCAGCTCTATCAAAGCAGTGGGCCTTTTTCCTCTTCTGTTGTTCATTCATCATCACTATCATTATTCTTAGGATCCTTTTACTGAACACATACGTAATGCTAAGGGGAAGGGGGTCCTGGACAGATGACAAGTCAGTGAAATGCAGGGGTGCAGACCCAGGCAGGGAGGAGGCTGGGAGGTGGGCCTTAGGAGAGCAGGTAGGTGTGCATCCTGCAGAGCAGAAGGGGCCCGCTGCCGTGATTTCCCAGGTCCCAGGGAGGCCAGCTCAGCCCTTCAGCTGACTCCTCCATGAGAGATTTCGAGCCCCCCCTTCAAATAGCAAAGCCTGTTGAGCTCTCAGGCTTGCCACCTTCAGCCCAGGGCACACCTAGGGAATTTGCCCCCGAACGGGGCTTCTGAGGGCGGCAGGGGAAGGACAAGAGAGCAGGAGGGTCCTGGGTTGGCCTCTCGGGCTGCGGTGCTGGGCCAGGTGGTCCACGGAGGCCCCAGCTAGGGTTGGCATGGGGCACGGCCACCTGGCAGGGAGGCCACGGGAGTGGGCACGCATCCCCTCCCTCGGGCCAATCTAAGGCAGCCTGAAGACTGACAACGAAGAGCTGATCGGGAGCCAGCCCGAAAGTGGGGGGTGGGGGCCGGGGGATGTGGGTGGATTTAACTAGGCTTGTGTTCACCACCCTATTTGCAGCATCCTCCTTACTCGTAAGCTAATTTTAGCCATCCATTCTGCTTCTGTTACCATTTATAAAATGAGAATGTCAAATGCAATATTAAACAAGCAGGATGAAGGCAAAAAAGGAAATGCCAGAGAGGCACTTAATAAATGAACCTCATGTTTACGAGCGAGAGGGAGGTCCTGCGCCCCCCACCCCTGCATCAGGCACACATGTTTGTGTACAGGCTGCTCCTGCCGGTGGAGGGATTTGCGTGCGGAGGGAGGAGGGCATGGGGAGCCTGGGGTGTTGGGTGGTGAATGTTGCTCTTTAGGCAGAAGTAATTTGGCTGCTGGGGAGGTTGCCTGAGTTCTGGTTCCTTTGCCCTTCATTCGTCCTCTGGGAAGGTCACTGCAGGAGGCCGGGGGAGGGTGGGGTCCCTCTTCATTATCTTTGTGCCCAGCCCCTGGACTTTCCCACACGTGCCGCTTCCTACACACCGCCCACAGGGTGACAGGTCCGCAGGGGGCATGGAGACCCCTGGAGGAATCTGCCCCCCTTTCTCTGCACCCCTCCCCTGGGGCCTGTTCATCCTTTGACTCCACCCAGCTGCTCCGCCCAATTTCCCAGGCAGGTGCAAGCTAATGCTTGGCCGCGCCTTTTTTATTTCCTTTCTCTCCCTCTCTTTTAAATAGAGAAATTAGGTTGAGCTTGGTGCAGGGTCTCTGGCAAAGCCCAGCCTGGGCTGGGGTAAGCACTCAGCCTGGTGGCTGCATTTGGGCACCTGCTGAAGGCAGAGGTTTCTTTTCACTTTGAAATGCCCTTGCAGGTTCCCAGAAATGAAAAGAGCAGCTTCTGCTGCCACCATCTGCTTTTTCCCCAAATAGTGCAGCCTGAGAAGCTCCTTTTGCTCACCTTGCTGATGAAAGCAGGAAGACAGGGCCCTCCCCGGCCAGGAGGTGGGGGCAGTAGGGAGAAAATCGGTGGCAGCATGCCAAGAGTGTGATGGGCCCGGCGAGGGTGGGGGGGCGGGCAGTCACCTTCCTCTCTGCTCCCCAGGTTTTGGGACGGAAGCACAGATGTGAGCCGGCTTTATCACCTTCAGGGACACTCACCTAGGCTCCCGTGACGAAGATTAACGTGTGACCCAACCAGCTTTATCCAGCGTGAGCATTCACAGGATTAGCTGGTTGAATTTATTAGCATGCTGCAGCCCGGGGTGG
>NW_023247916.1:0-3059 GCF_002007445.2 Ailuropoda melanoleuca | reverse complement strand
TGTCTAACTTGTGCCCAAAGTTATGGCAAGCAGAATGAGTTTTATATTGCCTTTGAGCTTAGATCTTATGGAGCAGAAAGACAAATAATTTTGAAATAATAGGGGCGCCTGAGTGGCTCAGTCAGCTAAGCATCTGCCTTTGGCTCAGGTCATGATCCCAAGGGACTGGGATCCAGCCCCAGGTCGGGCTCCCTGCTAAATGGGGAGTCTACTTCTTCCTCTCCCTCTGTCCCTCCCCCACACTTGTGCTCTCTCTTTCTCGCAAATAAATCTCTAAAAAACATTTTTTTGAAATAGCATAGTAATATTATGATTTCTATGTCATGATATGACAGCTTATTATTCATATTTGATATTTCTTTAATAAGTAAAGATATTTTTATTACTATAGCTAAATATTAATATGTACTGTGAAATATACACTGATTCCCACTCACATGCACAATTTCTGTTTCTCCCGCTGTTACTGTAGAGTAAACATCCAGGAGCAAATACTTCTCTTAGAGTTCATTATATCTCACAACAAATCCTCAAAGATGTTTTGTAAATGAAAATGTATAAAGCATATTTAAAAAAAAAATTCAAGTGCCCTCTGTGTATTAGGCATGTGTTCTCATGTCAAGACTCAACCAAAATCTATAGAGATGAGTTGGTTTTCTTATGGCTGTATTAAATGTATTAATTGCAAAGGTAGAGTCCTTCTTACCTGATTTGGGAGCCTCAGGCTGTTGTTCAAGTGTCATACAACTCATTTCATTAGGGATTTACCCTTCCAGATAGAGGCAGTATCTTTTAAGTCTGAGTTTTGAAACAATGCTAACAGGAATCTATCTATGGAGTCTGGTTGCCATCTACATGAGAGATTTGAATACACATAAGTGTGAAATTGTGGATCTCTTGCCCAATTTCAAGTGACCATGGCAAATGGTCTAATTGCTTCACAAGACCTGGCATGTTGCCTTCATTGCAGAGGACTAAGCCCTGAGAACTCTAGATTGGTAAGCTACACTGCCAAACCTGCTAGGGTTGACCTGATGGGTGGGTTCACGTAGAACCAGATGTGACTAGCCACAAGAGAAAATACACAATATACTACAATTACAACCAGTAATGACAAACTTTTAAGTCCCTATATTGCCAGGTAAGTGGCCTCATCATTAGACAACTTAATTAAATACTGTGTAAGCCATCAAAATATAATGTAGAGGGAGCTGTTATTTTTGAGAAAACAAAGTTGAATGCCTTGGGATAACAAAAAAAGTCATTTTTCTAAAAATGCTAAGTTATATGTGGATGAGAACTATACAAGAAAAAACATAGAAGATTCTGCACTCGAATTGCTTCCAATTTACTTTTAAAACAAAGGATCTTCAGACAATGCATTTTTAGTGTGGTTTGTGCAGGAAAGATGTTGCG
The DNA here is from genome assembly GCF_002007445.2 of Ailuropoda melanoleuca. Classification (NCBI taxonomy): domain Eukaryota; kingdom Metazoa; phylum Chordata; class Mammalia; order Carnivora; family Ursidae; genus Ailuropoda; species Ailuropoda melanoleuca. The sequence continues at coordinate 1,643 of NW_023247916.1, read as the reverse complement.
TAATTCTCATAAACCAATTCATACTCAAAAGGCCTTGGCCTTTCAATGGAATGTTTGTGAAGAAATTAATATACATACAAGTGTAGGAATGAATGTGTGTGTTTTAAAAGTATTGGGAACATATCTTCCTTTTATGGCTTTCTATTTTAACTACATTTTTCAAATTAGCCACTTATCAGTCCAGCTGCATTGGAGAAGAGCTTTTTCTGCACACACGTGTAGTCACTATTGCTCTTCAATATTCAACAATATTTGGGAAATGTCGTTTGTGTTTTTGTGATTGTAGTAGGCATCAGGGACTAATGATACACAAAGTCCTTCAAGGAATTTACGGTCTAGTAATGATTGACAATGATACTTTGGAAAGAAATAGTGCATGATGAGTCAACACGTCCAGCCTGCATGAGTCCATAGCCAGGAACGAGAAGAGAAAAAACAGTGCCTTGTGTTTTAGAGGTAAATAGCTGGAGCAATACTTCTTAAACTTTATTGTGAACACTGGCTCTTATTAAAATGCAGATTCGGATTCATTACATCTGGATAGAGCCTAGGATTTTGTATTTTTTTTTTAATTCTGTATTTCTAATAAGCTCTTAGATGAGGCCAAGGCTGCTGGTCCTGAAACTATACTTTGAGTGGAAAGGCTACTCATGGAACCAATGCCTAGGATTCTTTGAGATTATCACAGTGACTTCCATTATGCTTTACATCCCTGATTACTTCAGGCATCACCATAAAACAGTGCCCTCTGTGATCCTCTGTTGCCATTGTTCTCTGGCAATCCCCACATCTTGGCAATTCCCTAGCTCCGTCAATTCTCCCACCTTGTCCATCGCCTTCTACTCTGCCACTTCCACTCCCATTGTTTGATCAAAAAACTCCCTTGTGTCAACAACCTGATCTCTGAAAGTTCTTTTGTCTGTCTTGCCTTAACTTAAGCTGGACATCTATGGATACTTCTTATTCCTATCTAAGCATTGTTGTTTTTTGTTTTCTAACATTCTTGTGCTTCAAACTGAGGATTTGAAGTAGGTGTGTCCTTTCTACAAAAATGCCCCATGAAGACCATGCCATGTGGATATATTATCCTCCACCTTTTCTAGCTGTCGTCAGCTACACATCTATAGGTCATTCTCTTGATTCATTCCCTCCACTCATTAAATACTTCAGTTCTTGTTTAACTTTCCTTCCCCCTACTTCTTTCATGCTCATGGGTAACTTCAATGTCCATGCAAATGACTCCAGCATCTGTGCTCTAATTCCTTGATTGCCATATTTCCTTTCCTCAGCCACACCCTCTCTTGGCATCACTAGTAACCATTTCTTCACTGACAGATTGATCATTCATAAACTCTCTGACACCTCCTGTCCTAGCTCATTCATACAAGTTCTTCCTTTTAAAAAACTTTTCCCTACCTCCAAACCATTGATCTTGTTTTTCACTATCAACTACTCTAGTCCACACCTAGCTGCTGCTGCAGAATGGTTTCAGTTTTTCATCATCATAATAATTCTCTACCACTCTCAATTCACATGTTCTGTCTCCATCATTATTACTTGAAAAATTCCCGATCCTGGATAAATCCAAGTATTTACAAAATATTTGCATCCTCTACCCCTGTATCCTAACAGTTGGCATCCTG
>NW_023247915.1:0-3057 GCF_002007445.2 Ailuropoda melanoleuca | reverse complement strand
TTGTGTTCCCTCTCTCGCTGGCTGTCTCTCTCTGTCAAATAAATAAATAAAATCTTTAAAAAAAAATAAAAGACTGTTTTGCAATTTCTGCAAGGGCCGAAGTAGAAAGATCCCTATTAAAATCTTATTAGGCAGGCAAAGTTTGTGTTAGCTTGAAATGCAGTGATAGCCGTGGAGGTGGATTTTGTATTATGAAAGAAGAACCCACGGTTCTTCTGTAGTTTAAGAAAAAGTGCACTGGGTGTTATACGCAACTAAAGAATCATCGAACTTTACATCAGAAACCAGGGATGTACTGTACGGTGACTAACATAATATAATAAAAACTATTATTATAATAAAAAAATTGTAAAAAAAAAAAAAGAAAAGAGACAGAGATGGCTCAGTGTTTTTAGGTTCAGTTACTGGGATGAAAATCATTAACTGAGATGTGAGAAACTGGAGAATAATTTGGTATGAAGGTTAAGTTCACGGTGACCATTTGCCATTGAAGTGGAGCGGGTGAATAAACAGTTGATAGACAAGAGTGGAATGTGGCAAAGAGATCATAGGTTATAAGAATATGGATAGCACTAATGCCAAGGGGTTAGATGGGGTCATCTAAGAAGTTGATGTAGATAGAGTATTGTAAGAAGACAAAAGGAGATTTAAAAAAAGGTTTTGCCGAAGAGACAGAAGGGATGTTCAATCACTTGGAGAGTTTCATGAAGGCCAAATAGAGAAAATGAAGGAGAGGAAGGGAGGGAGGTGGGTGGTGGGGAGGAAAGGGGAGGCCAGAGAGGAAGAGGCAAGGGAGGAAGGGAGAGAAAGAGAAATCTACAGGGTCCTAACCTGCTGATGGGTGAAGTGGATGAGAACAGAGAAAATCAGTCATTGGTTTTGCAAAATGAGGGTCACTGGTGATCCTGACAGAAACGGTTTAAGGTGGAATACTAACTAACTATAATACTAACTAACTAACTAGAGTTGCCTATACCTTTATAATGAGACATTTCACCGTGGTTTTATGTTACTCCCCAGCTAGATAACAAACATTTTCAGAAAAATAATATTTTGTTTCACTGGATTTTTCAGGTATATTGAATTCTATATTTATACTTCGTTCATGAAAATTAATTCAGTTATTTGCTACTTTGACATATATTTTGTGTTAGGGTTTTCTTATATGAGTAAGAGTTACAAATGATAACCTTAATTAAGCAATTCTTTTTCTCAAGCCTTAAATAAAATTATGAACTTCCGGTACCCCTAAAAAACACCCCTGAAATTTGTAACTTCTTGTTTCTAAGTAAGGAAGCTAAATTGACTTCCTATAAATTACGTAGCTTTTGTGGTGAAATAAAAGAAACATGTAAAGGAAACAGATGTGTAGGCGTTGCGTCCTTACTTAGCTGCAAATAAATTCTGAGACCTTAATGAAAAGTGAAAGGTGACTTTTGCTAGAACCTGGCCAGTTGAAAAGTTGTTTCAACATTGAAAGCAAGATTGTTAAGTATATTATGAACAATTTTTCATACAGCCCCTTAGGAAGGCTTATTATTAAATCTCTCCCTTTTACCATTTTGTATAATTGTATCATTTTGCAATTATATTTTTACAGGTAAAATGATTTATATACCAGGCTTCTATCTAAAATTAGACTGGAAACATCCAGGGAAGGAATTACGGCCTTCATCTTTTTTACTTATGGTTCTTTACTTTTCTGTTCTTTATTGAGAAGCATGGGGCACTAGAGCTTTGCAGTTGAAAGTCTGGATAAATAAAGATATTTCCTATTTTATTCATTAACTTAATATTGTATATGCTCTGTTGTTCTTCTGGACACGAGATGTTCATTGACCTTACCATTCAATCATATTCAATGCAGTACACCTACAATTTAAGCCAATCTGTCATTCGGTCAATGAAAAAAAAAATTTAAATAGATGTACAGCCTCAGCTAGGATAGTCATAAATTTTGTCTTCATATCATCTTCTTTCCTATTTCATTGAAAAAATCATTTGCTCTTATAATATGGTCTTGGGAGGTTGTCAGACAAAGTATATCAATCCCCTGGTTAAAGTGATTACTTAAAAATGGACAAATGAAACTGCTGTGAGATAAAATATGAATCTATAAGAATCTATACACTCTGATCTCAGTAAATAGAACCATTTTTGCTTTTCTTTTGTATCAGTCATTTTTATGGTTTCTACAATATGATAGGTTTCCTGCAAAATATTCATATCTATGTGTTTATTGAAGAGTCAAATATTCATTATAATCATCCCTCGAAAATGTCAGATTCAAGGAGGAGTTGGAAACGCAGCTATCATCAAGATATAGGCTGCAGAGAAATTTTACATTTGTTCATTCCTTTGTAGTACTGCTTCTAGGGAGTAAAGATTACATGTATCATTCAAAAAATAAATGGATCAAAGATGGAACTCTACTTTTTTGCCAGGATATATTCTCAATATTTCTTCAGATTGTGTGGTGGGTCAGGTTCCTCAAGAAACAGACTCTCTGATGGAGGTTTGCATACAGAGTGCTAATTATGGAGGTATTTCAAAATCAAAACTTGAGAGGTACTTCTGTCTGGGCAAAGGAAAACTCTGAATCTGTGATTCCGTCCCAACAAAAGCTGTAGTGGATACCACAGGGAACTCTGGAGCTGAGAGGTCCCTTTAAATTTCCCGCAGTACAAGGGAGGAAGTCCAGGTTTCTGTAGTCTAAATGAACCAGTCATTTGATTCAGTCAGTCCCAACAGAGAGTGTGACCTTGACAAGGTGGTACTCTTTGGCTAAAAGCCATACCACAGAGATTCAGCTAAAGCCTTCAGATGCCAACTCCCGGGCAGCTGAAGGATTGGGTACGTCACTGGGGATACACCACTGCATCCACTTCGGATGGAAAGTCACTTTCTAAACCAAAAGATAGGGGTGCCTGGGTGGCTCAGTCGGTTAAGCAATCAATGCTTGATTTCAGCTCAGGTCATGATCTTGGGGGCTGGCATCAAGCCCCATGTCAGGCTCTGCACTCAGCATGAAGTCTGTTTGTCTTTCTTCCTCTGCTC
>NW_023247914.1:0-2877 GCF_002007445.2 Ailuropoda melanoleuca | reverse complement strand
TATATATGTGTATATATATATATATATATATATATATATATATATATATATATATAGTCAGGCCAACAATGACCAGTATAGGGTTGTATTTTTGCTTTCATTTTTTATTAAACCATTGCTTTCTTATCACAGAGCTTGTAAAACAAACATCAACTTGGCCCTTTCCTCCTCATATCCTGAAGAGGATATTCACCAACAGAAATGTACGCATCCCTGCACTGGAGAGATTCCTCCTTTCCTCCCTCTGGAATTTTTGAAGCTTGTCAAGTCTCTGTTTCTGTCCATTTCTACGCATTTCCATGTTGATTTATTTTATAGAAATTAGGAAACTTCTAGGGCAGGTATTGAAGGGAAGGCTAGTATATGCCCAGGAAACTCATTCCTTCTTTCAAACTTGAATTCCAGAGGACATAGATAGTTCCCAACCTCCCTTCTTTGCTAAAATCCAGGACAGTTATTGATGACATTATTTATTTTTTAAAAGATTTTATTTATTTGAGACAGAGAGAGACAGTGAGAGAGCACAAGTAGGGGGAGCGGCAGAGGGAGAGGGAGAAGCTCAGCAGGGCTTGATCCCAGGACCTTGGGATCACTACCCAAGCTGAAGGCAGACATTTAACCGTCTGAGCCACCCAGATGCCCCAACTTTATTGATTTTTTAAAAGACCTATCTAGTCTACAAAAAATAAAATAAAATTGAATCATAATAGAAATGGAAATTAAAAAGTTAGGGTGGAAGGAGGTAAAACAGTCCATATACAATTATCCTAACAAATATCTGTTTTCATTTTCCTAGAGTTGATAGAGTCTAAGAGCTAAAGGCATGAGGTTTTAAGTCAGAATGTATTTGTATCTCAGCATGTCCTCTGACATGCTATTTATTGGCACTCTCAGCCTCAACTTCCTCATCTATGTGATGATGATAACTATTTTCAGAGTTTGTACAAATTAAATGAGATATTACATGTGACATGCTTGGCACATTACAGTTATCCACCACTATAAATTATATTACATAAGATACCTTTATGCATTTAGCTTTTATTCCTACTTAAAATAATAATTAGTTTCCATAAAATATTCTGAGAGAGGGATTTGGTAAGTCAGAGGTAACAGCATGTTTATAGCTCTTGAAGTATATTGCCAGTTGATTTTCAAAGCGTTTTTGAACAATTTATATAGAAGTCACTATTTCAGTCACACTGTGACTAATTAAAAACTAACTCACTAAATATGGTTTTAGTGATTCTTCTAAACTTGAGTTTATTATATGTCATATAGAATGTACAGTTTGATTCTTTGTTCAGTGTTATATTCCTTATACTTCCGTGCTTTAATATCATTCATTCTTTTGACTTAGTTTTCAATTAAAACAAGACTTAAATAATGAGTTATTTTCTTAGTATCAGCATAGAAACAGAAAATTTAAAATATGTTCAATTCCACAAAGCAAGAGTAGCCAAAATGAATCAGAATACATAATGTAGCTCATAGTTCTGTGATTAGTTTCTGGCTCCATGTAGCCAAGTTTTTTTTTGTTTTCTTTTGTTTTTTGAGAGGGGATATTCCTACTTCCTTAAAAGAAAACATTAGCTGCGGTTTAGATAGAGTCATGGGGACAGGATTTACCATCCCAACTAAAACAACAACATTAAAAAAGGAAACTTATAAAATATATGAAACAACAGTTTTTAAGACCTGGAACATCAGTCAATAAAGATAGTAGTCACTGAGAGATGGAAAACAAAGGAAGTGAGCTCTACCATTGCTCAAGAAGGCTTCCAGGCCAAATTGCACAGAGCAGAACCCAAGGATCTCTCTGAGTGGAGGAGACAGAAATGAAAGTCCAGAGAGACCAAGATGGCTAGAATTCATAAGATAGAGCACCAGAAAGCAGAGAGCTACATAAGAGAGAATACTCCAGAGACCTGCAATAGGTCCCTCTTGAGTGTTCAGCAGAGTAAAGATCAGCTCATGTATGTGAGTGAATTACAAGGGACTACAGAAAGAACTTTCTGACTGGATTAGAGGGACTAGTACTAAGTTCTTAAATGTATTTGGCAGTAATGACTCTTCCTGCTAGCCAAACTAGAAAACCCTATGATTCATAATTAGCCATAGGCTGAGCACTGCTTTAGTCATGCCCAACAAACCTTAAAAGCAAGATCTGAAACGATATCTCTAAGTAACTTAACTGCAACTCAGAACAAAATTCAAGAATATAGTAATGCAAAAATATCTAGGACCAAACAAGATAAAGTTCACAGTGTCCGCCATTCAATTAAAAATTACCTATCAGAGAGGGAAACAAATGATGAGAGACTCTTAACTATGGGAAACAAACTGAGGATTGCTGGAGGGGAGGTAGGTGAGAAGATGGGGTAACTGGGTGATGGGCATTAAGGAAGACACATGATGTGATGAGCACTGGGTGTTATATGCAACTGATGAGTTATTGAACACTACATCTGAAACTAGTGTGTCGACTAATTGAATTTAAATTTAAAATACCTATCATGTAAGAAAGTAGGAAAATATAACCCAAAATAAGAGGAAAATCAATCAATTAAAACTGTGCCAGAACTAATGGGATGTTAAAATTAACAGGCAAATGCATTAAAGTGTCATTACAACTATATTCCATATGTTCAAAAACTAAGTTAAGAGATGGAACATAGATAAAAACAAACAGACTAACAAAACCCCACCAAACCAGACTTCCAGAATGAAAGCTACAATGAATAAGATGAAAAATACACTGGTAGTTATTAACAGCATAGCAGGCATTGCAGAAAAAATGATTAGACGGGGCGCCTGGGTGGCACAGTGGTTAAGCGTCTGCCTTCGGCTCAGGGCGTGATCCCGGCATTATGGGAT
>NW_023247913.1:0-3056 GCF_002007445.2 Ailuropoda melanoleuca | reverse complement strand
TCGGAATCCGGGGATGTACTGTATGGTGATTAACATAATATAATAAAAAAATCATTAAAAAAAAAGAAATATACTTAACATAAATGTTTGAAAATACTTATATAAAAGTCAATGTCCAGGAAAAGTATTTCTGTAGCATTTTATATTACGGAGTTTTAAATATTTTCCATTTCTTGCGATCTGGTTTATTTTTGTACCAATATTTTCTACCTGTGATAGCAATACCCCATGTAGCTAGAACGAATTCAATGTTAAAATGAATTATTGTCTTGATTGTCACTTAAAAAAGAACTGACAACGGATTCTTGTTCAATGTGAGAGGATTAACACTAATGTTAGCTCTAAATATCTCAGTGTGTGTGTGTATATGATAATAATGAGTGTATTTACATGGCACGTCCTCAAAACATATTAATGTTGCTGTAAACACAGTGGAACACAGTGAATGGTTTTAAAAAATACAGTGAGATAAATCAAGAAAACCTCTTTTTAAAATTATTCCATGTATTATATAATACCAAGGCCCAGTTCCTGGGGAATTTCATTAACAAGCCTCAATAATTGTATTGGGCCAGTTTGCTGTAATTTGCAAACCCACGTGGTTAGAGTGGTACTAAAGCATACTCGTTTCCCCAGATTGTCTTATAAATCAAACCAAAAGGTTGCCTTTTGGATTAATTTCTTTTGTGAATATTTGTTTTAGCAAAAATTGCAATGATATTCCAGTGTTTGGAAAATTAATAACAGTATCTGGATTCTGCTCAATAAAAAATAAGAAAACTCTCCTTTTGTATATGAGCAGAGGTTTTTGAAAGGCAAGAATCATTTATTTGATCTATTAAGCTAGGTAACTGTCAGGTGGTGTATGTAGGGCACAGGGAGGAATCTTGGGGCCCTGGAGGGACAGAGCCATAGACAGATGTGCCTGTGGTTGATGTTAACAGAGAGGTGGGTCTGATCTGGAAGACACCTGATTGTGAGGTGGGATCGCGTAACACCAGCACCTTTCATATTCAGCTGACACTCTTCAATGCCTAGAATGGGTGAAGTTGACATTGCGCCCTTCCTCTGTCCGAGGCTGGCCACTTGAGAGACAAGATTCAGGCAAAGGCCTCACGCGGGGCTGCTGGCGCATCCTCTTTGTTCTCTCCACACTTAAGCATCCTGAGACTTAGAGTTCTTCTTTTCTGTTGTGTGTGTAACTACAACCATGGTGATCTCTTTCCAGATGACCCTTGATGTCAGTTAGCTTCTATTATCTCTGTGGAAGGGATCCTACTCTGTAAAATCATTGGATCATATTCGTGCTGAGTACAACTGATCTTTAAGAGAAATGCTTCCAAATAGGCAAGAAATTGTCTTCTGCTTTTGGCTCTGTTGACGGTGCACACCTGTTTTGCTCACTCATTTAATTCCGTTGGAACATTGGAACACTGTACTTTTTTGGAGCTCCAGCACGGGTCTCAGAGGAAGGAAATTTGGCAGGGTGGGGAGAAACGTGGGCTTTGAAGACGGGAGGACCTGGTTTTTGATGTTGTCTCTGCTGTGTATATCACAAGCTTGTCAGTGACAAGAAGAATTAGAGACGATGTGTGATGTGTCCAGCACCTTTTTTTAGCATGTGGTGGAAGCCCAATGGGAGGTAGCTATTAGGAAAAACAGTCCTGTTTCTCCCATTTCAGGTCCCTCATTTTGCAGTTTTAGCTCCGTTTATTCAGAAGTCGTAGGTGGCTTGATCATCTTTCGGTTACCTTCGTGAGTGTGGCTGTAGAAGCAGCAGAATGGGAAGAGAATGACAAGGGTGAGAGAAACTGTGGAGGACAACGGGATATTTGCAGATTCTTAGCCGTTTATTCGTAAGAGAGACTCTTTGAAGGCTTCTCACACGGGGACGTACACTTAATCTAGCCCAGCAGACAGTCGTGTTCCTCGTGCGTTTATTACTCTGGTCACATGGATAAGAGGTCACCTCGATTATCACGAGCTGGGGTGAAACTTTCCTATGCTGCTTTGAGGAAGGAGCCTTGACCTGGTTAAATTTAATCTATTTCAACAACAACAAAAAAAACACATTTCTTATAAATAAAAAGACACTCTACTTCCAAGGCCCTTTCCATCAACTTGCTTTTTTTGGTTGCCTATCACATGGCTATATCATTTTTAGACACTAAATGAAAAGCATGTGTAACAGAGCCCAGAACTGTACTTTTGGTCCATGTTACCATGGGTAACGTCCGATATGAAAAATGGGCTTTCTTGCAGTAGAACACACCACTTTAATTATTACAGGCAGTATGGAAACATGAATATTTATACAATTAGAAACTTGGAAGCACTGCACAAATTCTTTTTAGTTGGACTCTAACATAGGCACTTTCCCTCCAATCTGCTCTATAAATGCAGACCAAAAGATGAAATATTGTGGCAGCCCTAAGTTCACCGGTTCGAGAAAGAAATGCTATAAAATTGGTCCCATGAAATAAACTTGTTAGCACTGAGCTCCCAAGTTGCTTGGATTGTTTGTTTATGTATGTATGTATGTATGTATTTTTGTATGGATGGATGTATTTATTTTTTGGTGTCTATTTTCACTTGAGCAGTGGTAGGGTGCTTTTGTTATTCATAACTTTTTTTCTGTTTAGTTTTGTGTGATGAAATTAAAATCACACAAAGCAAGTATGTGGTTAATTAGAATATTTGAACAGTTAGCTTAAGGTTGTAAATCAGGTTTTACTATAACCCCCTCTTAATTGATTTTTTTTTCATATTTTCCCCCTTTGGATTCTATTTTTTGAGTGCAAAGATAGATCTTATGTATGTTCAAAACTTAATTTGACTCCTGTGGAAACACATAAAACCTATTCTCTTAAAACACACGTGTATATACAAACATAAGTACTCATGCAATTAAAATTCAAGACATAAATCATTCTTAAAATTTTTGAATTTGGGATGCCTCTAGCTTGTCCTTATAAAGAATTGTGACTCTTGGGGCGCCTGGGTGGCACAGCGGTTAAGTGTCTGCCTTCGGCTCAGGGCGTGATCCTGGCGTTATG
>NW_023247912.1:0-3055 GCF_002007445.2 Ailuropoda melanoleuca | reverse complement strand
GTGTTCCCTCTCTCGCTGGCTGTCTCTATCTCTGTCAAATAAATAAATAAAATCTTTTTTTTTTTTAAAAAGCATGTATAAAGTCATATCCAAAATACAAGTTTGCTTTTTATGTTTATTTAGCTCTTTAAGTTAAGGTTAACTCGGCTAATAGGTAAATATTCTAAAGAGTGTGAAAGTTAATAGAATTTTTAAATAATTTTAACTGAAGATAAAAAGTGTACTAGTTAATGGGTTATAGAATCACCAAACTCTGGCTGAAAGGAATTTCAACAATATCTAGTTTAGAGCTGTCCAATACAAATATATGATGAGAAGCACATATGTAATTTTAGGTTTTCTAGTAGCTACATTAAAAAAGTAAAAATCAATAGGTGAAATGACTTTTAATAATATGTTTTATGTAACTCAATATATGAAATGGGAATATGTAATCACCGTAAAACTTACTAATGGGATATTTTTTCATTTTTTTCTTGTTCAAAGTCTTTGAGAAGTAACGTGAATATTACAGTTAAAGCCCATCTCAATTCAACTAGCTACATTTCAAGAGCTTACTAGTCGTATGTGGCTAGTGGCTACCATATTGGACAGTGAAGATGTAGCTCAAATTCCTTTATTAGTTTTTTTTTTTGAGGGGAATGAGAAGTTAAGGGACCTACCCAAAGTCATACAACCTATAAGCGACAGCCAGAAGCTCTGAATTCAACTTCTCTGACTCTAAGACTGTGTTTCCTCTGTAATGCTGCATTGCCCTTTATAAAGCTGTTGTGCTACAAAGTATAATTGTTCTGTTGGCTGCAGTTTTGTAAATGTGGGGTTTTCTTAAGAATAGGAGATCAATAATTGATATTTTAAATCTTAGTTTTACAAAGCGCTTGTAGTAAAATCCTTCAAAGTTACACAGGAAGTGCCAAATATTAATTCTCAGGTTCAACGCATTACATTCATTTTGTTTTTAAAATAAGCGCCCGAAATAGTGTGACTTTCTAGATCTGAGGGGCCCATTTTAGAGTTGAATAGTTTAATTTGCTTTATGACATAGAGCTATCTCTTTAGTTGGAGGTTCAAAGGAAACGGTTCTCTACGGCGAATGACTCAGGGTTAAATCTTGACCATTTTATGAAATGATAGCCAGTTAAATAATGTTTTTCAATCCTCAGTATTATCACCAACCAGCCATTTTGAACTCATCATCTCTTCGACAAGTTGCAGAAGGCACCAATATTTCCGCAATGTGGGAAAACGACTTGCGACCGTTGCTGATAGAGCGATACCCGGGATCCCCTGGAAGCTATGCTGCCCGCCAGGTGAGGAGGCAGCCCCCACACTTAAAGGTTGTTGAACACTTTGCTTTCACATGAGAGATACCATCATGTCCCAAGTTCTGAGTTGTCTGATATTCAGATCTGTCATCTCATCTTCTCATTCACCAAAATAAGCGACCCGGACAACCGAACAACTGAGAGTGAATGTCTGTTCTGATTGGAGTGATACAGGGTAATCTAAATCAATTTATGCATGCAATCTCTTTCGGGGTACAGTAGGAGATAGCGTACAAGTATTCAACTCCTGGTCATTTCTGTAATACACCCCCAGGCACCCAACCATGTTTTCTTGGACCCTAAGGCCCTCCCACGGTCAACAGCCCTAGGTGGTCCTTGCTTGACAATTCTGGGCCAAGGGTGAGTTACTGTCCTAGCAGGCCTTCATTCCTCTTGGGAAATTGTATTCTTCCTGGAGGGAAAGGAGAGATCAGTAATAAGCTACTTGTACCAGTGTGGTGCTTCTGACACTTCTGATTCTGACCCATGTTGGAAAAAAAAAAAGTAAAAAAAATTTTTAAAATTACGTTTTATACACACAGATATAAAAATAGATTTAAATGACACAAAAGTCTCATGAAAAAAAATCCACACTCTTCTTTCCTGCGATACTCGATATTGTTGATTCTACTGTGCTAGTTGTTTTGTTTTATTTTGTTTTTTAATGTGGGTCATGACCCAGTAAACTGATTTCAAGATCCACTGATTTTTACCACTGCAGTTGGAAAGGCACTGCTCTAGAGGGTAAATTAAACCATAGCTGGGCTAGACCTTAAATGTCCCTGCCTCCTTAGTGCCAGTCTTCCTAAGTGATCTGATATCCCACCTCTGGATGACTGCTTTTTGCCAAATAGCGTCATTTCAAGGGGCAGCTCGAGAAAGAATGGGGTGGGACTGGCCCCTCAAATCCTCCTCTGATTGTACTCCACCTGCCTAACTCTCCAGGCACAAGACCTCGGCACCCCACTTCTGTGCTAGAGTGACACCTGCAAGGCCCAGCAACACAGCTGTTAGGCTCATCCTTTGTGCCCAGTACAAGGCTCCTGCCTCTCGCATCTAGCCCAGATAGCCATTGTCTGTTGCTCCACTAGGTTCTTGTCTTCCAACCACCGGCACCTGTTTCTCCCAAGGAATTAGACAGTGGAGACCCAAAGAGCACCTTAGTTCTTTCTCACCTTTAGGCAGAGTGAGGAATAATAATGATGGTGGCTGACTTTCATGGAGCACTGGGATTTTTTTTGTCAGGCATTTTATGGAGTTCTTTGCATGGATTTTCTCATTCAGTCCTCACAACAATGCTGCCACAACAATGTGGGTACTAGCATTATCCTAGTGCTACAGATTGAAAAGGCCTGAGATTTAGGTATATGAGTTCACTTGTTCAGGGTTATACACATAGGGGTGATGAGACCAGAATTTGGATCTAGATCTGCTTGACTTCTTGATCCTATCACTAAGAGCAGTGGCTGGGAGGAACCAGCTCTGGAGTCTGTGTTCACAATCTCCAGCTCTGGATCTTCTCTTGCCTGCATTGGAGAGTGAGACACCAGCCATTCATTTCAATGATATTCCCTGGGCCTCATCTCCCCAGCATCTTTTTTTAAAAAGATTTTTATTTATTTATTTGACAGAGATAGAGACAGACAGTGAGAGAGGGACCACAAGCAGGGGGAGTGGGAGAGGAAGAAGCAGGCTCCCAGCGGAGGAGCCCAATGCGGGGCTCGATCCCA
>NW_023247910.1:0-3053 GCF_002007445.2 Ailuropoda melanoleuca | reverse complement strand
AAAAAAAAAAAAAAAAAAAGTGGACTCGATAAAGGCATATATAATTCTTTCCTTGTATAGTCACTTGGGGAGAAAACCATAAAAGACAAGCTCCCTCACAGCTAATAAGGTACTATTAAAATCTGTCTGCTCCCAAAATATGCATGGCCCACTGTTGCCCAAATCCTTTGAGAGGGAGTGTTATTAAAAAATGTGAGCAGAAAAAAAAATGAGCAGAGGCTTTAGAGTAGAATTCTCAGCTCTGCCCTAATGAGTTGCCTAATTTTTTAAGTTTGTTTTCCTCATCTGTTGAACAGGCATGTTAATAACTGCTCCTATCTCACGGTGCTAATGTGAGAATCAAATGAGATAATGTCTCTAAAATCATTTCATAAACAATAAAGTGCTTTAGAAGTGGTACCACAGGAAGTGGCATTGAAGGGCATTTCCCGTACCTTGATGAGCTGATTATTCTTCACATAGTGCAAAGTGTTTGACCGATTACCTCCAGCGACTACTGGCGGGTAGGCTAAGATGTCTGCACCACGGGCCCGGCATTCAAATTCAAACTGAAAAACAAGAGCCAAGCATGACAGAAGACAGGATTTCCTCAGGGCTATGCCAGCCCATCCCTCCATTCAAGTACTTCTTTTCCATCATTACTGGAAAACGAGTTATCAAATCCAACCAAACTTCTTATGCTGCAATCCCAGTCTATTTTTTATTTTGCCCCCCATCCTGTTATTTGACCCTATTATTAAGTCTGTTCTGTTCCTCTGAGTGCTCCGAATTTCCTATGATTTTCAAATTAAGTCCAGAAGAGAACACAGAAAACCTACGATCAAGGCTGAGTCCAGAGATACGGTCGAGTGTCCAGAGATACAGTCGAGTAAAGTTCCTGTTTTTTATTTTTACTTAAACACTGGAATACAGTTTGCAGTTTTAACAGCAGCTCTGCATCACTAATTTCAACTTTTCAAACAGCTACCAACCTACATGTGCTGGAAAAGTGAAAAAGGATGCTAGGCAAATGGTAAATTCTACTAATTTCACTTTGTCCAAGGATGGAGCTGGAGACTGGCGAGCAGCTGCTGCTCTTTCCGGTACTACTCCGATTCTCCTCCTTTACGTTCACTTAAACAGTATTCTCCGCTCACATCTGACTAAGTCTTTGCTGCTTCATCTGTTCTGCTTTGCAATTTTCTTCATTTAATTGTAGCTCTGCGTATTTTAGACACATCTATAATAAATTATCAGTGACATTTAAGAACCAAATCCTCTCTGCTGATATCCTGGTCACTTACTGAAAGCCCCAACTGGATGCCATCTGCGAATCAATGAAATTACTTACTATTTTTGCCTCCAGTAAAACCTTTCCAGTCTGCTCACCTTAGCATAAAGAAAGCCTTCCTCCACAGGAGCTTTACTGGCAAACATGGTCTCTATGAAAGCCTGTAAACAGAATGCAGGATGAACAGTCTCATTTTAAATATGTTGCTTACTCAAGCATTCAAAATACCGGAGCTCAAATGAAAAGCACCTGTGTCCCCAATTTTGTTGAACTGAAGTTGTGACTTTCTGGGTGTGATAATACAGATTTCTGAAGAGGAAACTATTGCTTTTAGAATTATTTGACTGATAAGAGATTGAGTGGAAGGGCAACTCAACAATCAACTCAGAATATACATTGGTATGCCAGAGTAAGCCACATGGGAACACATCTGTCATTTATGTAACAAAGTAGCCCAGAAATGTATGAAATTAGGAATTGAATGGTCCAGTCTATGGTAAGGTTTCCCAACCTTAGCACTGCGACATTTTGGACTAGATAACTCTTTGTAGGGTGCCAGCAGCACTCCCCAACTCTGATAACTAGATATTGCCAAATGCCCCCTGAAGGACAAAACTGACCCAAGTTCAGAATCAGCGACCTACAGGGGCGCCTGGGTGGCTCAGTCGTTAAGCCTCTGCCTTCAGCTCAGGGCGTGATCCCAGGGTTCTCGGATCAAGACCCACATCGGGCTCCCTGCTCTGCTGGGAGCCTGCTTCTTCCTCTCCCACTCCCCATGCCTGTGTACCCTCTCTCGCTGGCTGTCTCTCTCTCTGTCAAATAAATAAATAAAATCTTAAAAAAAAAAAAAAAGAATCAGAGACCTACAGTATAAATACCTCATTTCTCTGTGATAGCCATTCCACCTGTGTTTCCTTTTTTTATGAACATACATGTTTATAATTAACCACTGTACCTTATTCCAAAAAAGATTTTGATTAGTTTACATGGATACACAAAATACAACAAGATGGGATAAATTCATGGCAGAGTTAAAGAAAAGCAAGCCTCAAGTGGAATGGAGCTCAAAAAACTAAGAATGACCTTTATGATTACTATGGCAATTATGGATGGGCCGCAAATTTATCCGAGTTTTCTAGTAGCCAGTGTGAAAAGGGAAACTGTCAGCTATATTTCCCATGTCTGTGGGATAAAAACGAATCAGCTTCACAGGGATTGGATTATACGATTCTACCATTAGAAAGGAATTTCTCTCGAGTTGTTATGTTCTAAGAGTGAAGGCAACGTGGGAAGGAATGTTTTTAGTAACATTTCTCCAAATACAAGGCAATGACACCATCATAAAGCCCAACAGAGGGAAAGCAAGTGGGCTGGCCATCGGAACAGCTGCGTGGCTTGCTCCTGTTTCCATTCTGATCCTTCCTCAAATGTTTCATTTTCAGAGAGGCCTTCCTGACCACCTTAACTCACTCATCACTTCACCACACTTCATCCTCTGCCACTGCTTCCTTTTTCTTCACAGCATTTAATTCCAGCTGACTATACAGCATATTTGTATAGTCAGAACAGGGACACACGGCAACTCTGTGTTGCTCACCACTGTGTCTCTAGAACCTAGAACAGTACCTGGCACCATAGTAAATAATAAATATCTGCTGAATGAATTAGGAATTACAATGAAAGTTAAAGGATACTTGTGTGTGTGTGTGTATATATATATATATATATATATACATATATATATACATGAATATTGATGAATAATTTGTTAGTGCTACATTTT
>NW_023247909.1:0-1489 GCF_002007445.2 Ailuropoda melanoleuca | reverse complement strand
GGATTTTTTTAAGACCAGCTTCTATTTTCGTTTTTTCTTCTACTAACCCATCCTCCAATTCACTAATGCCTTCCTCTGCCTCGGTGACCCAGGCCATCAGAGCCTCTAGGTTGAATGCATTTGGCTCATGGAATTTTTTTTTTTTTACGATTTTATTTATTTGACAGAGATAGAGACTGCCAGTGAGAGAGGGAACACAAGCAGGGGGAGTGGGAGACGAAGAAGCAGGCTCATAATTGAGGAGCCTGACGTGGGGCTCAATCCCGTAACGCCGGGATCACGCCCTGAGCCGAAGGCAGGCGCTTAACCGCTGTGCCACCCAGGTGCCCCAGGCTNTTTTTAATTTCTGTCAGATTCGCTCTCATTTCTGCCCTTAGGGATTCTATATTCTCAGCAACGCTTTCTCTGATGCTTTTTTCAAGTTTACTCATCATCTTGACCATTGTTGCTCTGAATTCCATTTCTGATAATTGGGATACATCCATATGTATTAATTCTGTGGCCGAGGCCAATTCTGTGGCAGAGGCCACAGACTCATTATCTTTTCTTTGCTGGGGGGGACTTCTCCTTCTCGTCATTCTGATGAAGAGAGATTGCAGGGTTGTCCAGAGCCCAAGTGTTGACTGGGACCCAGGCCGTGCGCCCTTGTTTTATAGAGATCTTAGGGATGTGGGCTTCTTCCTTAAAGAGTTTATTTATTTATTTGAGAGAGAGAGAGACAGTCAGCAAGAAAGGGAACCCAAGCAGAGGAGTGGGAGAGGAAGAAGCAGGTTCCCGGTGGAGAAGCCCGATGAAGGACTCCTTACGGAGCGTTGTGATCACACCCTAATCCGAAGACAGGTGCTTGGTGACTGCGCCACTCAGGCGCTCCGGGTTGTGGGCTTCTTGATTTTTCAGCCTGCCTTCTGGGGGAGGGGCCTGCCTGCCGGTACTCAGAAAACCCTGTTTGAGTAGAGTCTCCGTGTACCCTGCGAGGGGCGATGGGGATGGGCACCCTGTGAGCAGGTATTTCCGGGCTTTTGTTCTCTGGCGGCTTTCCCTGGCGGTTTGCTATGCCTCTTCTGAGAGAGCAGCAGCGGCTGAAATTCAGCCTCTGTCTCAGAACAGAGGGATCGCGGATCGTTCTCCACTGATGTTCTGGCCACTTTAACTCTGTTTCTGTTGGTGCTGCTCAACCCTGCAGCATCCCGGGCTGTGCGCCCCACACCCGGCGTCCCAGCCCTCACTTCCAGGGCCGGCACGTCTCTGTCCTTTGTGTTTCCAACCCCGCCAGCCGCCAGTCGCCAGCCGCCCCCCGTGGGCTCCCGGAGCTCCCCGTCTCAGTCTGGTGTCTCGCGGGTGCTGACCGCGAGTCCGCCTGCTCCCCAGTGCAGGTGGCCCTCCAGCCGCCAGCCGCCAGCCGCCCCGCACACGCTCCTGGAGCTCCCGGTCTCAGCCTTGATCCAGTGAGCACACCGGAGCTCTGGAGCTCCGTGAGATGCTTGGTGGC
>NW_023247908.1:0-3051 GCF_002007445.2 Ailuropoda melanoleuca | reverse complement strand
GGGGGCGGGTCCCACAGCAAAAGCCACACCTGCAGGTCTGGCTGTGTTCCTGGCCACCGGCAGGAAGGGACGCCCCATGGAAAGGTGTTGGGCACCTGCTCATGTGGGAATGCCTCGGGCTCCCCACTGCTTTACTAATAAGAGCTCCCAGTCTGAGTATATCCTACTGTGTCTTGTTGATCAGAAGACATACATTTTTTTCACATCTTAACATCTCTGAAAGGAGCTCTATGTCACAGTCATTGTGGTAAGCAAGCCATGGTACGGTTTAATTAACGGCATCTGTATTTTTCTTTTTGAATGTTTGCACAAAGATGCATTTCACCACCCACAGCACCTTGGATTTGGTGGAATACAGCGCTGGCAGGGCACAAGATGGTTTCATTGATCCTCAACAACTCCAGGAAGTGAGAGTGTCCCATATCCCTATCTAAGGTTGGGGTAACTGACAGACAGAGCTGTTGGCACTTGTCCTAAGTCACACAGCCCGTGGGGCTGGGTGTCCAGATCCCCTGGTTCTGAAGTCCCAAGCCCTCCCCACTGGCTCATACAACCCCCACCTTGGTGGCAACTGGGCTGACACCATCGTTCCATCAAAAGGGCTCTCTGCTTGACTGGAGGAGGAGGAAAGCCTCTATGACGTGAGGGGTGCTGGCTGAGGTCTGGGGTTCTGCCTGGAGGCAGCCTCAACAGAGTTACATGGGCCAAAGACAAAAGCCTTAAGCGGCAGGGGTGTCGGTGGCAGGCGGTGGCCCAGGGGAGGTTATCACTCAAGGACTAACAGACTCACCGTGACAACATTTTTAACCAACAATTACTTCTTCACTGCAGCTCAGGGAAGTCACGACTTCAACCTTGAGAGACAGGGAAAAAGTGGGGGCGGAGGAGTAACCACCTGCTATTCATCACCTATCCATCCCTTAATGAGCAGAAGCCAATCGGATGGCACCGGGAGAAGCACAAGGACCACGTGGGCTCGCCTACCAGCTGGAGTCAAAGCCCATCCTGGAGGCTCTGAGCCGGGCACTCCTCCTCACACAAGCCCTGCGTGAACCTGGCCCCTCAGCCAGGCCAGTGGGCTCTCGCCATTCCCCACTAGGATCCCCGCCTTCCAAGGCTGGTCCTGTCTGGATCACCCTGAGCTTGCTCATCCTTCTTAGCATGGTGAAAAGGTCACCTCCACAGGGAGGTACTCCCTGATTCCTCAGCCTAATTTCCACTCTTCATGATGTGCTCTTAAAGCACCCCTGACTCTATTACGGCTAACTAGCTGTTAACGGCTGTCACACTCACTGCACCATAAGCTCCTGAGGGCAGGGACCACATCTGCCTTGTTAAGTACTGTCTCCCGGTGCCAGCCCAGGGCGGGGCATGCATGCAGCAGGTGCTCAAAGCCTACCGCTGATGAGCACATCCTGCATTCAACAAAGCCTCCCCCTGCCTGGGCTTCCATTATGGGTGCCCTTAGTCCAGGGATCCGAGCTTGGGTGTCTGTAGAGACGTGGGCCCCGGCCCTTGCTTGCAGTCTGGGGCGAACAGAACTGCTGCACCTTTGCTCTCTGGCAACTGACAGGAAGGAGCTGGCTTCGCCGCACACCTCTGCTTCCCCCGGAAGAAAACAGGTCATTCTCCCCAGCACGGTGAGGGCATCAAGTTAGACTCAGAAAGGCAGGGGCACTTCCTGAAGACAGGATCCTAAAAAAGGCTCCCATTTTATGCCCCAGGGTCTTTATACTCACCGTTTAAAATTCAAGACTCCAAAAACCAGCAGGCAGCAACTCTTTAAGACTTGATTTTAAAATTTAGAACTATTAATTAATTCGGAGCTTCTTTTGATACACAAGGTAGGTAAGGACCACACAAACATTACTTCTTAAGCAAGAGGTAAACAAGTGTCTCCAAGTCAATCAGGAGAGAATTCCCACTGCTATTTATTTATTTAATTTTATTAGAGAGAGAGAGTGCATGAGCAGGGGTGGCGGGGACGGGCAGAGGGAGAGGGAGAGAGAGAATCTCAAGCAGGTTCCATGCTCAGTGCAGAGCCCGACACGGGGCTCGATCTCATGACCCTGAGATCATGACCTGAGCCGAAATCAAGAGTCAGACGCTTAACTGACTGCACCCCCCCACACACCCCCTCCCACTGATTTTTAAAAGAAATTTCTTTATAATGCTTACACCCTTATACAGAAATAGATTTAGTTTAGGTCCTTTCACTTTTTCTCTCAACAGGTGCATTCCTATACACCACACTATTTCATTATGGTAGCTTTGTGCCATGTTCTGCTGTTTGGTCAAACTAGTCTTTTCTCATTTTTCTTTTGAAAACATTTTCTTATCTATTCTCCTGTGTTCCTGCTTCCAGATCAGCATTAGAATCATCTGGTCAATGCTTAAAGAAGTAAACAGGAATTTCCAATGACAATCAAACCTAAAACATTAATTTGAGAAGTAATATTTCCGCCACTTTTAGGATTCTCATGGCATCTCTCTCTGTCTTTTCAAGTTCCTCAAACTAACTTTGCCGGCCCTTGTTATTTCCTCAGACAAAACAGATACAATTCTTTTTAAGAATGTGTAACACCAAGAAAAGTTTCATACATTTCAAACAGAGCCAGGAATGATTTAAAGAGCTGCAAATCTGAAAATACATAAAAAGTAGCTCAAACAATACAGAAGGGGGACTCATAGCCAAACCGAATGAAAACCCATTAAAACCAGACAGATCATGTGCCTGAATGGAATTTTACCATTAACTACCATTTATCCCATTTAATTAGTATTTTCCCGACACACAATAACTCGCACTAAAATACCGCTCTCTCGCCTTGAAATTTCTAATTATTGTTGCGACCCACACCATTACGCCTCTTCTCTGCTTTTTCCATTTTTCATGCCATTTCAGTGGCAAGACTTTCAATTATCTACGCCGGACGGACAGAGATACCTTTAAAGAAGGGGCATAATATGCAACTTAATTTCTCTAAGAGCCAGGAGAGATCATTTTTCGTCAGAACAAACACACTTTGTCTTTCATCATTTTTTTTTTTT
>NW_023247907.1:0-3052 GCF_002007445.2 Ailuropoda melanoleuca | reverse complement strand
GTAGAGATCCAGATGTATCTTCCTGCGTCTCAGGCTGATTCCCTGGATGTTCCTGCTGGTCTGGTACCTATTCAGCTTGACTCAGGTTACCGGCTGAAAAAGGGGTCCCCTACTCCTCTGCCATCTTAACTCCGAAAAAAAAACCCAAATTCAATTGTTTTACCATTATTTTGCATATAGTTTACTAGCACCTCTGTTGAAAATATATATATTTATTTATTTATAAGCACATATACAAGTAATTATAAAAATATAAAAATCCTACACTTTTTTTTCATTTTTTTATTTACTTATTTTAGAGACAGAGATAGAGAGCAAGCAAGGGGAAGGACAGAGGGAGAGGAGAAGAAGGGACAAGCAGACTGCCCTGAGCAAAGAGCCTATTGGGAGTCTCTATCTCACAACCCTAAGATGATGACCTGAGTGGAAATCAAGAGTCTGATGCTCAATCAACTGAGCCACCCAGGCACACCCATGTATTTTTTTCTATATGGGCATGTCTATTTCTGAACAATTCTTTTTTCTGTTCCATTAACTTATAATTTTGCCTGGATGGAAGTTGCTTATTATCTTCAGTATTGTAACTACACAGTAAATCTTAAAAATGCATGGGGTAATTTTCTGGTTTAAAAAAAATAATTTTGTATATTTTAAGTAATTTGATTTTTCACGTAATTTTGATTAGGAGTTTGCCAAACTATATGAGGAAGCCTATTGGAATTTGATTGGGATTGCTTTGATTCTAATGGGAGAACAATTTGGGAGACTTGACATAACAATATTAAGTATTTTAATGTATGAATATGGTTTTTCTATTTATTTAAGTTTTTAAACATTTCCCTCAACAGTGCTGTATGCTTTTTCACTCTACTGATTTTATACATATTTTATTAATCTACCTCAAATATTATTTTTGATGAATTTAAAATTTTTATTTTTCAAATTTTGTTGCTAATATATATGAATGAATATAATTTGAATATAATGAATGCAACAAATTTTTATATAAATCTTGTATCCTGTGATATTTTGAAAATTTATAATTGTTTTTTTCTGATTTTTAAAGATTTTCTAATTATACAATATTGTCATCCTAAAGTAAAGAAAATGTTAATTTTTAATTTCAAGTGATTTTTGTTATTTTTTTCTTATCTTATTAATATAACCAGGAAAAATGTTGAAAGAAATAGTGAAAATAGACACTCTTGCCATGTTCTCAATTTTAAGGAGAAAACATTCAGTATTTCACCATTAGGTGTTACATTACTGAAGATTTATTCATAGACGCTCTTTATCAGACTGAAGAAAATCCGACCAATTCCTAGTTTGCTAAGACTTTTGTGAATGGATTTTGAATTTTGTCAAATGGTATTTCTGCACCTACTGAGATGATCTTTTTTTTAATTTTCCTTGTTTATGTGGTGAATTACATTGATCTTCAAATCCTTACTACCTGGGATAAACTCCACTAGATGCTGTTACACTACCATTTTTATAAAATACTGAGATGGATCTGATTTGCTATTATTTTACATCTATGTTCATGATGGATATTTTTCTATAATTTCCATAGATATCAGGCAGGTCAAATCAACCAACAGTATTGTTTAAGCATCTTATGTCATACTCACTTTTTGACTATTTTAAAAAAGCTTCCTCAGAGAGAAGTTTGAAATCTCTAATTATAGTTGTAGATGTGTGCATGTCTTACTTTAGTTCTCAATTTTTGAGTGGTGCATTTTGAAGCTGTGTTATTAGCTATATACACATAGAAGACTGTGTGTCTTTATAAGGAAATGACTCTTTTAAATATGCAATATCTCTTAATCCACTCTTTTTTCTTAAATGTATGTTGCCTAATATTAATGTAGCTACACCAGTTTTCTTATACATGTTATTGGCATTTTATACTTTTCCGCATGTAGTCACCTTGTATATTTCTCTGTATTTAAGGTTAATTTCTTTTTTTCCCCTTAAGTATTGAGAAATAATTGACATAACATTGTATTAGTTTCAGGTGTACAACACATTGATTTGATATTTGTATATATTGCAAAATGATTGTCACAATAGGGCCACTTGAAGTCTGTAACCATATATAGTTACAAAAGGTTAATTTCTTTTTTATTTTATTTATTTATTTTATTATTTTTAATGAAAAATTTTTTTATTTTTTATTTTTAAGTGGGGGATTGAACTCACTACTGTGAGATGGAAACCTGAGCTAAGATCAAGAGTTGGATGCTTTAACTGACTGAGCCACCCAGGTGACCCACAAAAGGTTAATTTCTTAAAAATAACATATAATTGTCTCTTTAAAACATGTAGTCTGACAACTTTGGTCCTTAGTTGATGTGTGTCTTCTACTTATTTTAAGTGGAAAGCTAAACCAAAGGCCATTTGTCCATGAGCCATCTGTTTTGTTTTGTTTTTATTTACCATTTGTTTCTTTTTTTTTTAAGATTTTATTTTTTGAGAGAGAGACAGAGAGAGAGCACAAGCAGGGGGAGTGCCAGGCAGAGGGAGAGGGAGAAGCAGGCTCTCTGCTGAGCAGAGAGCCTGATGCAGGACTTGATCCCAAGACTCTGGGATCACAGCCTGAGAAAAGCAGATACTTAACTAACTGAGCCACCGAGGCCCCCCTACCATTTGTTTCAACTCATCTGTTTTTTTCTCCTTTCCTGAATTTTACTGGAGCATTTTAATATTCCATTTTATCTCATCTATTTGTTTAGTCACTACTTATTTTGCTTTATTTTTAGTTGGTTTCTCTAAGATTTCTAAATTTATGCATTTTTTTATTCATCATAGTTTAAACTTTATGCATTTTTTTTTATTCATCATAGTTTACCTTCAAAAGGTACTACACATCTTTGTATAAAATCATCCAAACAGGGGCACCTGGGTGACTCAGTCATTAAGCGTCTGCCTTCAGCTCAGGGCATGATCCCGGCGTTCTGGGATCGAGCCCCACATCAGCCTCTTCCACTGGGAGCCTGCTTCTTCCTCTCCCACTCCCCCTGCCTGTGTTCCCTCTCTTGCTGGCTGTCTT
>NW_023247906.1:0-3050 GCF_002007445.2 Ailuropoda melanoleuca | reverse complement strand
AGGAGCCTGATGTGGGGCTCGATCCCACAATGCCAGGATCACGCCCTGAGCCGAAGGCAGACACTTAACTGCTGTGCCACCCAGGCGCCCCTGTTTTTTTTTTTTTTTAAACAACCCCAAAGAGCTACTCACTCCTCACATCAAAAGACAGGAATACTTGACCAGATCACATGGCCATGTTTCTACTTCATTTATACAAATAAAACATATATGAGGATTCATTTTCAGTGTTTCCTTGAGAAATACATTCCGGTGTTTTTTGTTTGTTTGTTTAACTACAGGTTATGTTGAAATTAGTAATACTAACTAAAATATTACGTAGAGAGTCACCTGGGTGGCTCAGTCAGTTAAGAGCCCGACTCTTGGTTTCAGTTCAGGTCATGATCTCATGGGTCGTGAGATCGAGCCCTGGGAGGGGAGTCGGCTTGAGGATTCTCTTCCTCTGCCTCTCCCAGGACTCATGAGCTCCCTCTCTCTATCTCTGTCTCTCAAATAGATACATAAATCTTTTAAAACATATAATGTACAATGGGGAACTACATTTTAAAAAACATACAGGCATGCAACACTTTCTATTGATATTCACAAGCAGTTCCTGGGAGATTCACTTGTGTACTCAAACACTGGAATGCTGTTTCAATACCATAGTTAAACTTCAAGGAGCAATTTATCAGCAACATTGTTCCCGGGATGGGCCCAGTGACTTATAGTTGTAACTATCCTGCTCAGGAGTTTCCACTACTCAGTCACCTTTGTGTATCTTGGCTTTACGCCAAGCTAACACCATGAGGTGGTTTTAAAGCCTTTCCCTGTGAAGCCTGCTGGGCTGATGTCTGCAGAAAATGATTCATAGGTCATTTACGTCCTTTATGTATAGACTGAACAACTTTCTTTTAAAAGAATATATTTATCCTTTTGGAAGTTCACATGCCAGTTTTCTGCCCACTGACACAGCCTTTTGAAATACTTCTGCAACTGGCATTTCAGTCACTGTGAACTCACCCACCGGATCATTTATAACGCTTTAACGTGAGGCCAGCACCCACACCACGCTTGGGGGAAACTCACTGTTTAGTAAGAGAACAATAATGTCCTACATTTCCACTCTATTTCTCCCTTGCTTTCTGTCCCTGAAATAGATCCCTCTGCATGGCGGGCAAATCCGGCTGCTCAAGCCCGTGGTGATGTTTTGATTGATTATAAATGAGTTTATGGATTTAAATCATTTTTATGTTTTGGGTGATCCTTTATAATTTGTCTCGACTTCAATAGATCATTTTGTTATTATTACTCACCACCACCACTCTTGTTTGCAAGGGATGGAAATCCAACTCAAGCCAGCTTAACTGAAAAGGGGGAATTATGGTAAGAATTTAAAAGTATTTCACAGAAACCAAAAGCAGGAACAAAGCCTGGACTCAAAAAGACTGGAACCAGGCACCCCAATACTATCCTGCCCATTTTTTTTTCCTTTCTGCATCATTTCTATTTTCCTTTTGAGAAAACCATTTTAGCTTCTGGTCCATACAGCAGAATTACGTTCTTGTTCATGTTGACCAAGTTCATAGGGGAAAATATACTATCATATTTTATTTTGATTTGCATTTTTATTGTTAGTGAAGACAAACATCTTATTTATCTTTTTAAAAATTTAAAAAAAATTAATCTTTTTATTTATCATTTAAAAGAAATTGTAGTTATTTGTAAATTGCTCCTTACTTGACCAATTTTGGGGGGGAGGTAGTAAGGAGTATCCATAATTTTAATTTCTTTTAAGAGCTTTTTGTATTTTTAGAATATTAACCCCCTTTTTTATAATACATATTCCCAGTATTTGTATTTTTAGCTTTTTATGTGGTAGTTAGTGTAAATAAAATTTGTAAAAAAAAATTTTTTTTTTCTGTTATCAACTTTTCTGTCATGTCCAGGAAATTATCTGTCATTACATAAATACTCCCCTATAATGTATTCTAGTAATTCTGCGAGATTTAAAGCCATTTCAATCTTAGATGTGTCTGGAATTTACTTTGTAAGATATGAGGTGAATAATGATGTTTACTTGGAGCTCTTTGTTATTTGTTTTAATATTTTACTACAAACTGCATCCTTTGAAAAGGCAACTCTATCATACACACACACACAGACACACACACACACACAGTTTGGTCTGGGGTGCCACATAAAATAGCCAGTGGCATAAAGTAAGCATTACTCAGGATTTTGTGATTCAGAGATACAGAAAGGGCTCAGCTGGGTGGTTCGTCTCTACTTCATGTGGCATTAGCTTGGGTGGCTTCTACTGGAGGACACAGCAGCAAGATATCTTCTCTCACTTGTCTGGTGTCTTCTGTTCCTTGGGCTCATTTCCTCTCATGACACATAGCATCTCATCCTCCAGAGTTTCTCCATATGGCTTAGGCGTTGCACCACATGACAGTCTCGGAATATTTTCTGGGCTTCCACGAGGCAGGCAACAAATCTTGCCAGGCCAACCAATGGCCAAGCCCAGAAATGACGTAGTGGGACTTTCGCCATATTTTACTGGTCATTGCAATCACAGAACAGGATTCAAGGGTATGGACAGATAGATTACATTTCATTCTGGAGGACAGAAAATGCCCTTTATACAAATGCACACGCAGCGGCATATTGTGGTGGCAGCTACCTATGGAAAATACATTTGAGTACACACAGAAATAACCCGTACACATGCAGAATAACCTGTACACACGCAGAATAACCTGTACACACATGCAGAAATACCCTGTACATACAGAAATAACCTGTACACACACGCAGAAATAACCTGTACATGCAGAAATAACCTGTACACACACACAGAAATAACCTGTACACACGCAGAAATACCCTGTACACATGCAGAATAACCTGTACACACGCAGAATAACCTGTACATGCAGAAATATCCTGTACACACACGCAGAAATAACCTGTACACACACGCAGAAATATCCTGTACACACGCAGAAATACCCTGTACATACAGAAATAACCTGTACACATGCAGAAATACCCTGTAAACACGCAGG
>NW_023247905.1:0-3050 GCF_002007445.2 Ailuropoda melanoleuca | reverse complement strand
GGCTCAATCCCAGAACGCTGGGATCATGCCCTGAGCTGAAGGCAGACGCTTAACGACTGCACCACCCAGGCGCCCCGTAACTACCAAGATTTTTTTTTAAAAAATTACTAATATGAGGAGTTCATCATCTGCTAAAAGTATCTCAATTTTGGGATAATGGATGTTCCTTTTCCTCACTAAGCCAATAGGAAATTGGCAAGACAGGACATCTGGGACCTTGTTAATTATACGCATATGGGGTTGGTATCAGAAATGGCTTCTCTATAAAATAAACCACAAAGTGCTATTAGGTTGAGCTCCCTTTCCAAGTACAATGTTAAATATTTTTATTTTTGTTTGGAGCAGGATTTATAACCATGTCCATTTTAGTTAACATCATGAATAAAACTAGCAGTCAGGTGCCGGCCTGAAAAGCAGAAATAATTCTATGAAATTATAGTCACTCTTGTTAGATAAACTTGGCGGCATTGTCAGCAGGATCCTATTGGTAGTGCTTATGTTTTCCTCTTCTCCTTCAGTGCAGACTTTGGATGGAAATTCTGAGCCCCAGGGTGGAGGTACTTGATAGGATTGTTAGAAAAACCTGTTGTTGCAGTGAGACAATAAGACTGCTACTGTTCTGGGACACCTCCCTGGCTCAGTCAGAGGAGCATGTGACTCTTGATCTTGAGGTCATGAGTTCCAGCCCCACAATGGGTGTAGAGCTTACTTAAAAAATATTCCAAATAAAATTTGACATAGTACTTTAAAAAAGACTGCTACTATTCTTAGTAGTATCTAGAACTTTTGGTTCTTCAGAGCCTTGGCTTTTCCCTTCCTGATTATTTGACCATTTTCTGATGTTGGACCTGCTTAATTGGTTCAGCCATGTATTTTTTAAGTCTAGAAACAGCAAGAAATGAAAGTTTCTCTTCTGCCCATCTGATGAGAGTAGAGGAATAGAATCTATGACATTTAAAAGCAGATTTTCACTAGAGTTATGATAGCTAGAGAATCAGAATTCCAGAGAATTCTGCATTGGGAAAATACAATTTGGAACTCCTCTAAGAATCAACACTAAAATGAAAGCAAGGGTCTTGTTTCATTTAATAAGGAAAGAAACTTGTGAGTATTAACTGATACAGTTTTGCTCAAGGGTTTGAGGTCACTTGGCTCACGTGCAGCTCACCTTGCTCCTGTTCTCAAGGTCTAGGTTTGTGGCTACTTAAGTCAGAAGCAGAAAAAACTCTAAAGAACTAAATAAAGCTGGGATGCTTTGATTGACTGTGTTTATTCCACAGCTTTTGAAGATCCTGACAGTGCCGTTGATGACCGAGATAGTGACTATCGCAGTGAGACCAGCAATAGCATCCCACCTCCTTACCATACGACTTCCCAGCCCAACGCTTCTGTGCACCAGTTCCCTGTGCCAGTGCGACTGCCACAGCAGCTGCTACTTCAGGGCAATTCCCGAGATTCCTGCAATGACTCTATGCAAAGTTACGATCTTGATTATCCAGAGCGGCGGGCCCTCAGGTGGGTATTAGAAACAAAGCACTTTCTCTTCCTTTTATGTAGTTTCCAAGATGCAACTGACAGTATTTGGATGCTTTAACCTGAGGTGGTACTAGAACTTTAACAGTACGATAGACCAAGCTACAGCCATTTTGTATAGATTCCCAGTCTTCTTTTTTCTCTTCTGTACATTTCTGTCATTAATATTTCTCTTTATGATCAGTGATTCTCAACTGGTGAAAGAAGGCAAACTTGGGGTGGATGACTGAAAAAAACCAGCTCATGCCTCTGCCCAGACCAGTGATTCTGATACACTATTCACCACAATTAAAAAAAAGAAAATCACAGATGTTAAATGTTTGGGTCATCCTTCCTACCTAAATATTTCCCTGGGAACTTCAGATGATCTCTTCATAGCAGATTCAGTACTTTTGCTGTAATTTAAAAAAAAATTTAAATATATAAAACATTGACATGGTTAAAAAAGTGTTAAGGTACAATATAGCATTACAGCAAAGAATGTCCCACCCGCACCTGTCCTCCTCCACTCTCTCCCCCTCCTATCTCCTAGTTCTCACACCACCCTTGTTTGTTTCTTATGTGCCCTTCCACAGACTACTGTCATATAATTTATGAGAATAAAAACAAATATATACATATATGCTCCTCCTTCTTGCCCCACTTTAAAAAATAATTCAAACAAAAGTTGGAAAAATATTACATTAACACCCATATTCATGTTGCCTAGATTCATCAATTGTGTTAACATTCTGGCACATTTACTTTTTATTTCATTCTCTCTTAGATTGTGTCATTATTCTGTTTCCTCAACATTTTATCCATTGATTTTAGCAACCATTGATGATCCTTGCTTGAATCAATTATTGGTTGGAGGTTAATACTTTAAAAACCATTCCAGTTTAGCTCATACTTTTGGTTGCTAAAATTCACCATACCATAACATGATATCATTTCTTTTTGCTCATTTCACCAAACTGGTGAATATTTATCCTGACCCTCAGATGGTTGCCTACCTGTTAGACAACATCCTGTCTCAGTTTACTATCATCTCTGAAAATATTTTCAATGAATTTTTTCACATATCAACCATCACATAGAATTTTTACTGATTATAATCTGATTCTAAAAAAGAAACATGCCAGGAATCCTACTGTAGTTGGTCTCTACGCCTTGCTGGTTTATTAGCTGAATATTTGTATTTTTTATTTATTTGATTTTAGTTGTTTATATTGTCCTACTTTAAGGGAAAAAAATAGCAAAAAACCCACTACTTTTGGCCCTCTTTTCCCTCTGTATTTATAAGCATTAGATGTAGAGGCCAGCAGTAATAGTGGCACATCAACCTAAATGACTACATACTCTTCTAGAGCACTGCATTTTTCCCAATTATTACCCTATTACTATTTTGGTGATTTTCTGGGCTACTGCTATAATAATACTTAGAAGGGCATTAGTGATATACTTTTTTTTTTTTTTTTAAGATTTTATTTATTTATTTGACAGAGAGAGACAGCCAGTGAGAGAGGGATCACAAG
>NW_023247904.1:0-3048 GCF_002007445.2 Ailuropoda melanoleuca | reverse complement strand
GCTTGTGTTCCCTCTCTCGCTGGCTGTCTCTATCTCTGTCGAATAAATCAATAAAATCTTTAAAAAAAAAAGTGGGGAGCGATTTGTTTCAGTGCTGTGGATTTGCTTGATTTTTTCTTTTGCCCCATATTTCAAGTTGTTTGTGTATATTTTTTTGCTCCCTTTTTGGTCTGTGTTCTTCTTATTTTCCACACAAAATAGTCATCGGACGGCCTGTCTGGCAGACAAATCAGATGGGGGAAACAGGACATGTTATTATTGTCAGTTACTACTTGTCTTTCACCAGGGTTGGTCATGGGTTATGACCTGGCTCTTAGCTCTTGCTGGGAAATTACCCTTGTAGACCACGTGGGCAGCTGTGCTCTGCTCCTCTCCCTTCTGGATCTCAGGGCCAAAGCATTTGGAGCAAATTCTTTTGTTCTTCATACGGAAACCATACTGTATCATTTATGCACTTTTCTCTATTAAGTTGCAAATGGCACTGTCCTATCAGGCATGCGCAGTGTTATCCTTAAATGTATGGAGTCTCTTAGGAAAGATAAATCTGAAACACAAATAAGTGGGGGTTTTTGTGAATAAATTACTAGGCCACAAATAATATTGGCTGGCAACAGAAGAAAGAATGCTTCCCCACAAATAAAATATCAATTGTTACCGTGGCAAGGCAGGGTGAGTCTTTGCTGCTGAGGGGCATACTGAATGCTTTTGTTTTGCAGTTGTTTCTAAAATGTAAGCATTTTCAAATCAGTGATAGAGCATTTGGTCCCAGGAGAATGTAAGAATTTCTAAAGATCGTCTCACTTTCCAAGGATAAATTGTTCAAAGGTGAAAAATCCTATCCTACATGTTGGGCTGGACAAGTTGGGCCATTTGAGAGGGACATAGACTTGATATTGACCCAAAAAACTCACCCAACTTGTTATATGACCTAGGTCAAGTCACAGAACCTCTTTGTCTCTTTCTTGTTGTTTTAACTTGTATCATTTTAGATTTTGGGTAGCCCAGGTCCTTTTCAGAAATCTACAAAGTCAGTTCCATTGGTGAGAGAGAGAAAACATTCTTGTAGGATTTCTACAGGCATCACTTTAGGCCTCTGGGTCCTAAAGTTTGGATGCCTCTGTCTTCTTTATCTTTATCAATGCTTGGGAATAGTTATAAAGAAGAGAAGACTTGCAGGCCCAAGTTCAAAGTCTCCTAGTACACATTGGCAGAACAGAGGGGGAACTATACCCCTTTCCTGCCATCCATGTTCACCTTCCTCTAATCCAGTGGTCCTCAAACAAGAGCACCCCTGGAGGGCTTGTAAGAGCAGATGGCTGAGCCCCACCCCTAGAGTTCCTGATTTGGGAGGGCTGGGCTGGGACCTGAGAATTTGCATTGCTAACTAGTTTCCAGGTAAGGCTGCTGCTGCTGGTCTTGGAACCCCACTTTGAGCACCATTGTTCTAATGCATTTGCACACCACATCCAGAGTAATTTTTAAGCATATAAAGTAGATCTTGCCACTTTCTTCCTTAAGATTCTTGAGTGTCTTTCCTCTGCGCTTAAAGTCAAATGCTTTTCTGTGCTTGCAAGGCCTTGATTGGTTACTTCGGTTCTGCTGACCTTCTCAGACTTGTCTTCTCTTGCTCCCAAAGGTCGGGCCCTCAGCCCTCCTTCCAGATAGCCCTTGAAAATGCAGAGATCTCTGTTCCCCCCCCACTTTAAGACCTCAAGCTCATTGTTTCTCCATTGCCTGTCTGATTCCTTCTCATCCTTCAGGTGCAATGGCGTCTCCTCCAGAAGATTCCACTGAGAGCACCATCTGTGCAGTTACCCCAGCTCACTAGTTACTCACCATCACAGTGCCTTTCTCCTCTGTAGCAGAGAGCACTATCTGAAATGAGAAGGTGAAACCATCTTTATTCAATTATTCATTATCTATCTCCACTGACTAGAGTATAAGGTCTGTGATGATGGGATCCTAGTGGGCTCACACTATGTCCCCACTGCCCGCAAGAGGTGCTTGACACACTATAGATGCTGGACTATTTTTTTTGGTACCAAGTTGTGGTCTAAACAAGGGGTCAGAATTACCCTCCCTGAGTTGGGTGGACTTTGGAC
Source organism: Ailuropoda melanoleuca (assembly GCF_002007445.2). NCBI lineage: Eukaryota > Metazoa > Chordata > Mammalia > Carnivora > Ursidae > Ailuropoda > Ailuropoda melanoleuca. The sequence continues at coordinate 946 of NW_023247904.1, read as the reverse complement.
TTCTGTGGCCTCTGTGGTGTGGATGGAGGTAGTCAATCATTGAGAATAAGCGAATCCTTGCTAATGTTCCAGCACGCTGGAAGCAGGACCAGCCCAGGGAGGCTAGGCTGCATAGTGGGGTCTTTGAACCCACGGTGATGCTCGTGCTGAGTTCCTGTCACACAAACCTGCCAGCCCAAAGCAGGGAGCCTCAGAGCAGCTCGATTAGCTCTTCTGCTCTCCAGGGTCAATCCCGTAGCCATGGTGTATCTTGGAGTCTGTATGGATTTTAGGAGGGGTGCTTAAAAGTCAGTGACAACCCTCAGGCCTCTCTGATAACCCTGGGAGAAGGAAGATTCCATCCTACTGGGCTGACTGTCTTGCTCTGGGCAAGAAGGCGGCCAGCATATGTGTTCACATCGGTCCCCAAATGGGACTCAGACTGGAGATCTGCACTTCATTCCAGGAGAGGAGAATGTATGAAAATTCAAAGCGGGAATGGGGCTCTTTGATTTTCTTTGACTTTAAACTGGTCTCCGTGTATCTGTTTGGTACCTTAACTGGTAATACTTTGAAGATGAAGATTCTGCAGTGTTCTTAGGTCCCCCACAAAACACAAACAAAAAAGTGATTCTCCCACCTAGGTGCCTTCAGAAATCTGTAGGATCCCAGAGACACTATTTGATATAATGGTGTGTAGCCTGGGACAGATAAAGTGATTTTAAATCAATTGTGTTAATAGCAAAGTCTCACATCAGAGAAACTGCTGAAAAACCATCCTATTTCCTAGCACTTGGCTCGCTTTGGATCAGACAAGTCTCATTCAGGCCTGAGAAAACACAGGTCTGAGTGTGGTCTGGGACTCTCCAGATAGGAACAGTCTAGCACCAAGAAAGAGTGAGAGAGAGGCTTCAGCTCACACTAGAAATAGGCCTGTTCCAGGAAGATGGTTATGTTTTTAGGTGAT
>NW_023247903.1:0-2845 GCF_002007445.2 Ailuropoda melanoleuca | reverse complement strand
GCCCCACCTCAGGCTCCTTCGCTATGAGCCTGCTTCTTCCTCTCCCACTCCCCCTGCTTGTGTTCCCTCTCCCTGGCTGTCTCTACCTCTGTCGAATAAATAAATAAAATCTTTAAAAAAATAAATAAAATAAAATAACCACTTAGAGTTAAGTCTGAGAAAGGTCAGTGACCTCTTCTCCAACCACCTTACAAGGAACAGTTGCTTACCACCCTGCTGTTTGTCCCCTGCCTGCTCATGACATGGGACGAGGTTGTGCCCTGCCCCAGCTCACTTCTAGATCCTGGGATCTAGAAGTAATAAATCCGGTGACTCTCCTTCGTGTGGGTATATTGAAATTTCTCCTTCAGTCCAAATTTCTCCAAGGTGGGTCTCACTTGCCCTAAGCGGGAGCTGGGATGCTGAGGGAGCTGCCTTTGCCTGCCCACCCCTGTGCTTGGCTGATGTCCCCGCGTTCAGCAGGTCACAATCTACATACTCTTAATCCCACACACCAGCTGCAGCTTCCGAGCACACAAGGGGCTTCTGCCATGGACTGAATTGTGTCTCTCGCAAATTCCTATTTTGAAGCCCCATCCCCAGGGTGACTATATGTGTGAAAAGTCTTTAGGGAGGTCATTGAGGTTAAATGGGGATAAGGGCCCCAATAGGGCTGATGTCTTTATAAGAAGAGGCAGAAATACCAGATCTCTCTCTCTCCCCTGCCCCCACCCCCTGCCATGCGGGCACACAGCAAGAAGGCCACCGTCTGTGAGCCAGGAAGAGGGGCGTCACCAGAAACCAAATCTGGCACTTTGATCGGAGACTTCCAGCCTGAACGAGTGTGGGAAATAAATTTCTGTGGTTGAAGCCCCCAGTCTGTGGTATGTGGTCATGGCGGCCTGAGCTGACTAATGGAACTTCTTAAATTTAAATATATATATATATGAATGGATTATTTTTCAATCAGCTTAAGAATTTTTATCTGCTTGTTTTTGTTTTGTTTTGTTTTAAGTAGGCTCCACACCCAGCATGGAGCCCAATGCGGGGCTTGAGCTCACAATCCTGAGATCAAGACCTGAGCTGGGATCAAGAGTTGAATGCTCAGCCCACTGAGTCACCCAGGCGCCCCAGTTTAAGGATTTTTAAAGAGGTAGCAAACATAATTACACTGCATTTCTCTGGGGCCTACGTTCTTTTTAATGCCTTCCTTACAGCCTTTTTAATGCCTCCCTTGTCTCTCACCTTTCCTAGAGAATTAAGCCACATATCTTTCATCTTTGCAGTTCTATACAACATATTTTATATGCATCTGGCAATTAAAACAATGGAGAGGTCGCCTCTCAGTCACTGAATAGAGGTGGTGGTTGAAGTCATGGGAGGATTTGATCGCCCAAGAAAGAACGCGTAGAAAAACTTCGAGCAAACAGAGGACGTGCGGGAGACCCTTGGAGAATGTGGACAGTAGATGGGGAGTGGAGTTGAAAACAGAGGGGACCGGGGGCCCAGGTATAGGAAGTCATGTACACAGAGGGGAAGGAGACCTTCCTTCTGGAAGGCAAGGCTGCTCACTGTCTCCAAGGCGACGGGGGGACCGTGCAAGATTAAGAAAAGATCCTGAGGTTTGTCACTAAGACATCACTAGGGAGTGTTGAGGAGTCATCGTTAGCTAAGTGGTAGACGCCAAGGCCAAGGCTGAGTGTTGACAAAGGTACCGTAAGTAAACTAGACTGGTTTTACAGGACATTGAGCAGGAGAGGGGAGAAAGCCATAGAGCTTCTGGCGAGAGCTGGTACTGGGCCATGGAAGAGACGGGGACACGTGTATTTAATACAGGAGACAAGTATCATGAGGCCACCCTCGATGGAGCTTGATCCCAAAAACAGATGGTAGTCGCTTTGGGACACCACTGAAGAATAAAGACCCTTCTCTCCTCACTCCTAACTTGAGGGTAAGCATTAAGCATGGAACACCTAATAGGTCAGACTCCATCAAGCTTCCCCCGCTGGTGGGGAGCGCTCAGAGCAGGGATTGCCAGAACGATCTTGGGGAAAAACAATTCTGTGCACAGGAGGGAATGGGGTCATCTGCAAGTCAGTGTCTGCCATATTGAAATCTGTGGATTCTGTGAGTGTACCGTAAAAGTCTAAGGATGAATGCACTCAACATTTGGGGATGGCAGTCCTCATATTTCTCTCTCGTTTGTGTCTCGCAATCGTTCTGTGAGATTTTTAATCGAACCAACTTTAGAGAGTAAGCTCAGAAGTAAAGTGGCCTGCCCGAGAAGGCAGAGTGCTCAGTGATGGGAGCGACCGCTCGGTCTCTTGGCTCTGAACTCAGTGCTGTCTTCACAACGTGAATCTCTCCTTCTCATGCTCATCTCCGCAAAAGCCATGCCACGTAAAGGTCATAGAACAAGAGCGCCAACACAACAGACCATAAAAATGACGTCACCACCAGAGCGCCTCTCTTGGACACTCCATCTCCCATTGCAAGTGATTCACTAAAAATGCACCCCTTTGTTGCTGGGGAGGGGGTTCCTGCCTGAATCCTGCCCCCTTTCCCACAACTAGGGAATTGTGTCAGACAAGCTATAAGAAAATGTATGAGGACTTATATGAGGAGGACAGGGTCAGAATGGCCTCGAATGCTGGGACCCACGACTCAAAGGATGTTGTGTGGGATGCCCCAAGTCATCCGGTTAGCTTTTAAGATAGTCACAAGAATTGCATCATTCTAAGCAGTAGTTTTACATGTAAGACCATATCAAATTCAGATGTCTTTAAATTCTAAGGAAATCATTAGCCATCAGGGAAATTCAAATCAAAACCACACTCAGATACCACCTTACGCCAGTTAGAATGGC
>NW_023247902.1:0-3047 GCF_002007445.2 Ailuropoda melanoleuca | reverse complement strand
CCCATAACGCCAGGATCATGCCCTGAGCCGAAGGCAGACGCTTAACCGCTGTGCCACCCAGGCGCCCCACCTTCTTAAATTTCTTAATCACAGCGTGAATGGCCAAAATTCCCATTCTTTCTTTCTTTCCTCAAATTATTTCAGATTTCAGCCCAGCTGGTAATATTGGGAAATGTTTAACAGCTAGAGGATTAACATGATGAGGCTAAGCCTCCATGTCAGTTTGGCAGCATCTCTTTGCCTCCATAATCAAATGTTGTCAGGGCACACATCTTGCTTACTTGAGGTCAAACGTCTACATCAGGATTTCTCAACCTCAGCACTATTGACATTTGGCGCCGGATAACTCCTTGTTGTGGGGTCTGTCCTGGGCATCACAGGGCGTTTATCAACGACCCTGGCTTCTTACCCACTAGATGCTATTAGCGCTCTCCCCTTCAGTTGTGACAATCAAAAATGCCTCTAGACTATACCAGATGTTCCCGGGAGGGGGTTGGTGTGGGGGGCAGTAGCACTCCCACCTCTCCACCTGGCTAAGAATGACTGGCGTACAGAGGTTGTAGAATTTGTCAGAAAAAATCCCAATCTGGGTCTCTGTGGAATCTTAACCTTTTCTTAGGATACTTTTGTTAAGAGGAGACCTGATGCCTTCATCCTATAAATTATGATGGCTAATATCACCGTTTATGTTGAAGATTGTCTCCTGAATTTCTGTAGCCCTGTTTTCCTGATAAGAAACTAAAGGTTGCCATGAAATGAATCATTCAGGGGGGTTTGCAGGAGGAGGTAGAGCGCCAATCCTTGGCTCTTCCCTAGTGCCGGCCAGTATCAATTGCCAGTGCTTGTTGACTCAGAGATTAACTATGAATGATAGGGAAGCTTATGAATTTTTCAGAATATTTTCCTTGCCGGGCGCAGCAGTCTGACTTACTATCAGGAGGATAAGATCCGCTCCAACTGTCCTACATCAAAGCCACAGGCTGTCACCCGGGGCGTTATCTTGTTCTATGCAGGCTGGCTGCGTATGTTGACTCCAAATTTTTTAATCAGCCATTTCCAACTCAACTGCACATGTCAAACTGTAGAGACAGACTCCATTAAGCACCGTCTAAAACCAGCGGGGACCTCGTGGCATCAGGATTGGATATCTCTGTGGCAGAATTTTACAATAAGAAATTACAGGAGTACACATTTTGCTGAAATGTCAGCAGAATCCCTACAAGACTTTAAAGGGGGTAAAACACTGTCAACAACAACAATAATAATCTCACTACAGTCCTTTCAACTATTCAGAGGATATTTGTATTTATTTAGGTATCTCATTTTCTCCAAACCCTACACTTTTAGATCATTCCCTTATTTTTATTAAATATAATGAATAGGTAGGTGATCTAGTCATCTCTTAATTAATAGAGTTGCTAATGATGACCATGATTATGATTAAAAACATAGAAGATAATTTTCTAATTAAAGCACGTAGATTAGCTTAGAATATTGAGAGTTACCTGTTACATGGAGGATAAAATATTTATGGGCAATCACTCAATAAATATATTTTGAACATCCATTTTATGTCAGACACTAGCTGAGCTATTAACCTAAAAATCGTTAGGGTTTTACTTCATGTTGAAACCATTTCTCAAAAATGTATTTTTCCACTCTCTTGCTTTAGAATATAACAAACATCTTGTTGAAAGGCACCATTTTGCACATCAGGTCTGTGTCTAGGAATGCTAACATAAAAAGAGCAGGTTCTGACCTGATGCATATCTTTAGTATTGCTCTTTTAAAAATCCCTGTTGTGAATTTACTTGTGAAAGTAATTTTTTTAAGGTGGTTAATTGAGGTTCCTGGCTAAATTTGAGGTGAGGTGAAATTTACTACAATTGCTACAAAGTTGTTTATCTAAAGGCCTTATAAAGCATTCCCTTTGTTGGGAAGTTCAACTCAGGTGCTTTTGCAAATATGAAAGGGCAACATCAGTAGATGAACTGTCTAATCTTTAAAAAAAGTTTCACAGAGGATTAGTCTTATGTCTGAATTGCAAATAAAATTTCAAGAGACAAGAAATCATCTGTCTTGATGGTGGTCTACCACTGAAAGTGTTTCTTGGCCTAGACAATTATAAGTACATCAGAAATAAATTAGATTGTGAGGCCCTAGGACTGTCTTGAGTTGAATTTCTCTAGTGCAAGAATTGTGTATTTCAGTCAATATTCTTTTAATTTATACTGCTTAAAATACTCTTTATTTGCAGATTTTTCTCTCAGAGGAGAGTACTTTTTTTAATTTCCCTCCTCTTAGCCACAGCCATATTTGCTTTTTACAATGAAAATGTAATTATGTTACACCATGTTCACTTGTGTTAATTTGAATGACGTAGAATTATCCACACAGGTCAGGTAACCTAGAGTATCAAGCAATTTGCATATACTCAGAATAGATTTTCTGTTATAAGATTTTCTACTTTTTTTAACCAGAATCCACAGTTGGTTTTTGTGACAGAGATAAAATATTCTCTGTGTTCCCTTACATTTTCTTGCTTCCCTTGCAATAGTTAGGGCCATATGACTAACTCCAGCAAATAGGCCATGAGGTCTGTGCTCTGTGTTCTCCTGTCACAGTGAGCCTGGAAGCCACATGTTGAGATGACAGAGTCACAAAATGGTGGTGCTTCCATCTGCCTGGGTCCCTGAATGACTGTGTGGAGTAGAGTCCCCTATAATCCACATGAAGATGGAGAATAAGCAAGAAATAAACCACTGTTGTCTTAAGCCTCTGAGATTTCAGGGTTAATTTGTTATCAAGGAATAAATTAGGCTCTCTGGATGAATTTGTTCCTCTTTTTGAATTTACTTTTTCAATATCATATTTTCAGTATAACACACGATTATCCTTGCTTTTGATTGACATGGAATTACTGACCCCAACTACATCAAAAATGCAAAGTCTTCTATTTCCAGATCCCCACCACCACTTCCAACTTATAGAATATGGCAAGAGTAGGTGTTCATATATTCCCACAAATAAATTAAGAACCGTCGCAT
>NW_023247901.1:0-3046 GCF_002007445.2 Ailuropoda melanoleuca | reverse complement strand
TTTTTTTTTTTTCAAGTATAAGCAGGTGTCTCTTAATCCAGGAAGGAGTACAAGTAGAGATCATTATAAAAATCAGTTTCCAAATCAAAAGATCAGTCCAAACTCAGGTTGGATACAAGCATTATCATCCAAGGACTAAATTCAAGTTCCAAAACCAAGATGTCAATTCAAGTGGGTCAGCAGAGCAGGAAGTGAAAGGCCAAAACCCTGGAATCAACAGATGCCCATCTAACATCAGCAGACCAAGTGACAGAAAACCAGTCTGTTAGTGGGTGTTTCAGAGTATGAGCACTGAATGGGGATTTATTTGGGTTCACAAGGGAGGAGATGAATAGTAGCATATGTCTGGGCCCTTGGGGGAGGGGGTACTGAGGTCTCAGTGGAACAACCAACTGAGTTGACAATTTCTGACAAAGGGCTTCTTTTAGAGCCCATTGGCCAAAAGTGTCACCTATCTCAGGGCTTTGGGTCAAACTGAACCTGCAGATGGAGGCCAAATGGAGCAGCAGGGTGAAAGGCCCGTGGGACTAGGAAGAAAGCTAGAAACACCATCTTTTTCTTAAATGGCCACATTCTAAAAGTGTAACACATGTTTTGTGATATATTTACTTACTATAGTTATGTTGTCTCTTTCTTGATTTGACAAACAATGAACAAAGAATTTTTTAGTTTTCTTTAAGAACATGTTTACATACATCTAGTAATAGGAAAATATTTCATATGCTGCCCCATTCTGTATTGAACAGAATAAACTCAAATCTATGTATTGCTAAAAAGGTTGAATGCACTTTGACTCAGAATTGTCTCTATAATATCACTGTTTTTGTCACTAGTGGGTTACTGTCATGATTAGCCAGGTAAAAGAGCTAATTTTTTTTTATCCAGGAATCTACTAATTCAAGAAAAATAATTTATTTGCCAAAGAGATATTTATTTATCTTTGACATGTTGTTTTTACTTTGAATGTCTATAATAGATTTGTGTTTATTCTGTTGGTATTAATTCCTATTAGTAAGGAAATATAATGGTTTTCCCACGATATGCCTAACAACTTTCCAGCTGAGGCCAACCCTATTTAATTCATAGCTTTTTGGTCCTAAAAGATATTGAATTCTGTACTCTCTATTCACTCACAGTGTGATCAGACACCCACCAAGTCTCTGGCAGTAATTAATATATTACATGGGGATAGATCCCATTCACTGAACAACTTTGAATAATGTATTTCAGGTTAACTACTACTCGCAGAATCTTGTGGTATTCCTACATTTGAGTTTCTTTGTGATGCATAATGAATATAATTAAAAGTTAAAAAAAGATTTATACAGTCATAAAATAATGTAACCCCCTCTATAACAATCATCAATATTCTTAGAAAATAAATTAGTTTCTTCATATTATGATCTTGATTTTTCATTCATTTTCTTATTTACATGTAGCATCATAGACTCCCTGATGTAACATCTATTTTCCTCTTTGAATGGGAAGATTTTATTCATATATTGATTATTAGCTGTTAATTTTCTTCCATCTTGATCAATCATCCTGGTCATTCAGTATCACTTTATAGTCTTTAGTGGGTTTTTGGAGTGCCTTCGTTCAAATTAAATCTGTTGCTTTTCATGTCTTCTTAGAGTGGCATTTATCTCTCTCTCTCTTACTGAGATTTTCTATTGTTAATGACTTCTCACAGTTACTGTCATTTTGAAATAAATTTATATATAATTTAGTCAATTTAAGTACGTTAGTTTCTGAATGATAGAAGACTTACAAAATAGAACAGCAATTTTTTGAACTTACATTTATGATTATATATTGATATAAACTGATCTAAAACATATGATATTATTATATCCCCTGCCCTCCAATTTGGTAATAAAAGCTTTCATGAAGATTATCCACTTCTATGGCCTCAAAATGGTTAGCATTTTTCATTCTGAGGTAATTAATTGGGGTGACAAGCAATGATCCTAAGATTTGGAGTAACCAACCATTCAATTAGCTAAGTAAGTAAATATCAAGTGTTTGAAGTGCTTCCTACCTATCCAGTTGATATAGATAACTGAGTCAAACTACTAGAATGTTTGATACATATCTTTAACTTATTTATTCAATAAACATGTATTTTTTAAAGATTTTATTTATTTATTTGACAGAGAGAGAGACAGCCCGCAAGAGAGGGAACACAGGCAGTGGGAGTAGGAGAGGAAGAAGCAGGCTCCCAGAGCAGGAGCCTGATGTGGGGCTGGATCCCAGGACTCTGGGATCATGCCTGAGCAGAAGGCAGATGCTTAACAACTGAGCCACCCAGGTGCCCCTCAATAAACGTGTATTAAACAACAACTTCATGACAGGACTATACCAGGCATTTATTATTGGATATAGAGATGAATAAGACACAGTGATATTCCTTAAATTAACTCCAGCATAAGTAATGAGAAAGCATGTGTTCAAAAAGAACTGGAAGTGGGGCAGAAGGGGCAGGGAGAACATGAAAAAGCAATTGGGAAGATTGGAATTATTAGATAATACAGAAGAAATTCTGACAAATCTATTGCTTAGTGGAATTTGACAAATTGTTTGACTGTGGAATTATGTTTTTATGGGTAAGCCAGCCTTCTGCTTCTAAAAAAAGTTATCAGTCTAAGCCAATAAAACAGGTTGTGTATATAGATATGAAGATCCTAATGTTTTTAAGTCATAATTTCAAGACCAAAATACAGTTCTTTAAAATAAGACATTTTGAAAAGGAAACAGTAGAGAAAGCCAAAAGACAACCTACAGAATGGGAGAAGAAATCTGTAAATGTCTTATCAGATAAAGGGCTAGTACCCAAAATCTATTTAAAAAACTTATCAAACTCAACGTGCAAAAAACAAATAATCCAGTCAACAAATGGGCAGAAGAAGTGAATGGACATTTCTCCAAAGAAACATACAAAAGGCTAACAGACACATGAAAAATGCTCCACATCCCTTGGCATCAGGGAAATACAAATCAAAATCACAATGAGATACCACCTCACACCAGTCAGAATGGCTAAAAT
>NW_023247900.1:0-3045 GCF_002007445.2 Ailuropoda melanoleuca | reverse complement strand
GGGGGAGTGGGAGAGGAAGAAGCAGGCTCCCAGTGGAGAAGCCTGATGTGGGGCTCGATCCCAGAATGCCGAGATCACGCCCTGAGCCGAAGGCAGACGCTTAATGACTGAGCCACCCAGGTGCCCCAATTTCTTAGGATTTTAGAAAAAAAAAAATGATACATCTGCTATAGAGTTTTTATAACCCAATTTCTGTATCAGTGATTCCTAACCTGTAAGCCACTGCCCAGGTGACTGAAGATTGAATACAGTGAATTTATGAATTCATTTCTATATCAAACAATAATTTTTGAGTGAATAAAACCTATGTAGATCAATATTTTAAACTTTCAAATAAATGTAGATGACATTCTGAATTCAAGATACAAAATCTTTTATAAGTATTTCTGAATGCATTGTAGTGCTGGGTCATTAATCAGTGAATTCTAAGAGAAAAGTCATGTAGGAGACCATATGTTTTTCATGTTATAAAAAAAATAGTCAGGGGCGCCTGGGGGGCTCAGTTGCCTGAGCATCAGACTCTTGGTTTCAGCTGATGTACCGATCTGGTGGTGATTGAGCCCTGCATTAGGCTCTGCACTCAGACTGCTTCAGATTCTTCCTCTCTTTCCCTCCCCCTCCACTCCTCCCACTCTTGCTCTTTCCCTGTCCAAAATGAGTAACATCTTAAAAAAAACTAGTTATATTGAGCATACAGAATCTACATAAGGATATCATCTTCGATTTTAAGTAAGCCTGGAAAATGTGTTTTTTTCCTTTTGAAAAATAGCACAGGACATGACCTAGAATCCTAGAAGAAAAAGGTATCTTCTGTATTACTGATTTTAAAATCCTTATTTTGCACATGAAGGAAAAAAAAGCCAAAAGACTTTTATTGTTTCTCAGAGTCAAAGACTTAGTTCTTGCTTAACTGAGCTACTTACTACCTGGGTCATTTAATCCAGTAAAGGCAGTATAGAATAATTGTTGGTTTAAATATGTTCAAATTCCAGCTTTACAACTCTAGCTGTACGATATTGGGAAAATTAAATTAACATCTACATCTCGATTTTCAAACCTATAAAAATGGGGATGATGAGTTCTCCTCACATGACAACTCAGAATTGAAGGAGAAAAACACACAAAATGTTTGGCACAGGGTCTACTAACACATACTGAGCAAAAGCTAGTCTGCCACGTTTTCCTAGCATTATGCTGACTTTTCTAAGCCCTGTTAACTGCACCCACTCACCCAGTCAGCTTCCTCACTTACCGCCGAAGACAGACTCAGTGATACTGAGAATGTTCTTGAGACTTAGGAAAGGAAAAGTCATAGCTTTCTGGCAGGAAGCAAATCAATTTAAACCCTGCTAATTTCCCTGAACCTAGGTACTTGGATTTATAGCTACAGGATATCTTCTTTCTGTGATGCACTTCAATGACTCTTGTGAAATTCCTAATTTTTTACTGAACCCTAAGTCTTTCATGAAGTCAAAACATGACAATTGAAAAGGATTTTGGCATTGACTTCAAAATCTCTCTCTCCGTGCCTTTATTCCAACAATGCTTTGTGATCGTTTTCTTTTTGAAAACACAAGTGGTAAATATCAAAGAGAAAGAATTAATGTGTATAAACCTCCTTTTAAAAAAGCACTCATCTTTGCCATCCTTAAATGAGACATACTACTGTTGGGAGAGAGGATAATGTCACCAGGTTAACAATTTAATTTATGAGAGGACATATGCAATTGTGTATTGCAAAGGAGGCTGTGCTTTCTCTAATCTTCAACTAAATCAACACAGAATGATATGGAAATCAGCCCTTTCAAAACTATCAGGCAAATTATTACCCAATCCATCAGATGCAGAACATTTCTTACTCATTCTCACTGCTAAAGTTCAACAGAATACTTTAAATGACTAATAATCAGTTACTTACTAATATATTTGGAATTATTTTCTTTCATTTTACACTAGTGTATCTTACCATATTAGATTGTTTCTACCTTTCTTCACTCCAACTAAAATATTTTGGAATAAAAATTTTTACATTTTTATGGTCTTATGACATTTCCAATTACAGACTATTCTCATTCGTGAGAACAATGGCTGGTAAATTCATAAAACAAGACAGAAGCCCATAAATTGAGTAAGATATTTATAGAACATTATTTCAACTGTGTATTGCAGAACATTTGAGTGTATAACTAAAATTCTACTGAGTACAAAGACATTGATATATCTTTAAAAGCAAGCAATGGAAACTGGCAATGTAATAAATGTTTTCTTTCTTTCCTTCCTTCTTTCTTTTCCTTCCTTCCTTCCTTTCCTTCTTTTCATTTACTTTTTATAAGGAGGAAATTATGTAATAACAGTAGTGCAGGTACTAAGAAAAATCATCAAAAACTTGAAAATAAGACCAAAGGAAACCTGTATGATTTTCAGCCTCCTCTTGGTGCATTGTTCAAAAGGCCTATATATTGGCACAATATATATATATATTTGTTTGACCTTCTATTTCTTATTCATCAGGAACCCCACATTCTGTGAAGTTAACATGTTAACATGAAGATGAAAATTACTTTTGATGGGTAGTAAAGCCACCCAAGAGGTTATAATTTTCTTGCCCTTCAGGACCATAACTTATTTTATATGTAATTTAGTAATCTTATTTCATCATTATTTAAAGTGCCTACTCACTTCTCAGTTCTGCTTCTTTATCAGTTTCCTTCATTAAGGAGTTTAATCTTTGACATAAATTCACTTTATAATGGGAAGTATGTTACAAACACTTTGAAAATGATACCTTTATTACTCTTATTTTTATTAGGAATAGTTTGAATTTAAATTTTGAATTATAATTATAGCTTGAATTTATATTTTTATTTAGGAAAACAGTAATCGTGTGTAAAGTAAGGTAGTTCCTATCTCTAATGAGTAAAAGCAGTTAAAAGAGAGTAAGAGACACTTATATCAAAAGAATCAATTGGGGGTTCCTGGGTGGCACAGCGGTTGAGCGTCTGCCTTCGGCTCAGGGCATGATCCTGGCGTTATGGGATCGAGCCC
>NW_023247899.1:0-3043 GCF_002007445.2 Ailuropoda melanoleuca | reverse complement strand
GCACTCTTTCTCTCACATACTGTCTTACACGCACGCACACTCTCAAACATACACACACACATGCACGTTGCCACCACCCCTGGCCTGTGCAATCTGGGTCCTTGTTCAGTTGCACTCCCAAACCAATATCACTTAAGTCAGGAGTCTGATGAGTCAGATCCCCTCGGATGAGCTGTAGTGCCGAATCCAGGGCGTTCTCATTCAATTTAGAGCTACATCAATTTGGGAGACAGTCTGTCACCACCTAGAGCACAACTCATTTCCATTTGCGGCACCCGGAAACACAGACCCTATTTGTTCTTGAAAGCCTGGGTCTCTTGACCCATGGGCCGTGGCGCTTTGCTGAAATGACCACACGTGGCATCACGTTTTGTCTGTGCTGGGCCTGCTTTCTCCCCAGCTGGAGTTGTCGGGACTGTGGGCAGAAACACTGGTATCTTTGCCCTCCGGGGTCCAGGGCAGCAGCGCCCAACCTTTTGGGCCGAGGCCTCCCTTTCCCCCTCATCCACACCCCCCGACCCCCAGGGCATCTGGCTTTCGATTACCCCCTGGGCAAGCAACCGGGCTTGGGGCAGGGAGCTGGGACTGGAGGGCTCGGAGCCGGGGAGGGCGGCCTCTGGGCCACTTGTGGCGCAGTGTCTCAGAATCACATATTCATGCTGACAACCACGGTCTAGTCCTAGAGATATTTCCTTTCCCAGAATATGACCATCTGTTCCCATGTATAGCGTGCTGATGACCTTAACAATTGTGCAATTTTAGGGACCTTTGATTGCAACGGCCTTTACAAACGGATACCATTGAGCAGGTGCTCCCGTTGCCACCCCGCTGAGGTACTGCCTTCTCTGCCCTGTGTCTCCGCCCTGCCGGGCACGCCGTACGTGTGTGCGCACTGGCATGCAAGTACGCGCGGGCCCGGGCCTCACCGCGCCAACACCTCTCTCCCTTCTTCCCCGACCCCTTGGCAGGGGGGTGGGGGCAAAAAATCCAGTCTTTTACCCTTGCATCCCTTTCTCCAGCTTTCATCATGACCCCCACCTTTTTTTTTAATTCTTCTTGATTTGATTCTTTTGATTCCTTTTCTTTATCTTCTTCCCCACCCCTCATCTCTCTGCATCTTGAAATATAATCAAGAGTGTAGGAAACTGGAAGGTGATCTGGTGCTGGGTCTGTCCCAGGGGGGCGGAGGCAGGAGAACTCTGGGCTTCAGCCAAGACTGGGGGCGGGGGTCAGGGCCAACCCCTCCAGGGTCCCACGAGATGGCCTTTCAGGTCCCTGGACCCTTGCGATCCCCTAGTGCTCACTGGCTTCGGCCGATGGGGTTCATGCAGTCAAACAGCCAGACTCCATCTTTGAGTGAAAAGAAAACATTTTTGCCAGTAACTACTGAGTAATTATCCAGATTACCGCACGAAAAGCAAATTAAATTAACGACATCACCTGCGTAACGTGGACTTGGATCCCTGCCAGTTTCCTAACCTTTTAAACTGAGCTCAAGTTAATTAAACATTTTTTTAAATCACTTTGATGGGGATATGGAAGGGGCGGAGTGGAGGAGAAGGGGAGGTTGGGGCAGTCCGTGAGGGAGCCTCTTGCCACAGTCTCATTGGAAAAATGAGTATCTGTTGCTCTTGGGAAGAACCCCGAGAAGGAAGAGGGGTTCTCTCGTGAAAGCTAAGTGTGTACTGTGTTAGCGCGTTAGTCTGGGGGCTTGAAACGTGGGTCTGCCTCTCTGGAAGAGGGAGGGTGACAGCAGAGGCTGGGCATGGGTCCCTGCTGGGGCAGGAGCGCCTTTCCCGCTGGGAGTTGGAATGGAGGAGAAGCAAGGCTGGAGGTGGACTTGCCACTTTGGTTTGTGGTTAATCGGATACTTCCCTCATAGAGGGGATCACTCGAGGCCCCCAGGTCAGCCAGGACTCTCGGGGGGGGGGCCCAGTTGGGGGACCAGATTGAGTTGAGCTCCACAAATCTCTCTTGGATTTCTCTAATTTGCTGCTAAGGAATCACCTCAACTAATGCAACCTGCCTCTCTTAACCGAATAAACCCCGTGTGTGAAGCCTCCCCGCCCCCACCTCCACTCCCCTTCAGCACTGACCCAGCCACTGCTGGCCAGAGCCAGAGGCCACTAACAGTTTGAAGGAGAGCTACTCACTACTAATGAAGCTGGGTTTGGGGGCCCCGGGGAAGTAAGGTTCCTCTGAGAGCAGCGTGGGCAGATCATCTCCCAGCACTCTGGGGATCGGAGGTGGCTCCAGCCCTTTGTGGAGTCAGATGGGGAGGGGATGGAACAGCCACCAGGCACAGCAGATCCCCGCAAGGTCAGATGCCCAGGCTGCCCGGGTGGGCTAGGGCTTCCCCCCACAGCCCGCCCTCCTGGCCAGTATGGGAGCCGGGGGAGGGCAAGGCATCCAGCCCGTCCTCCCCATCCAACTCTAGGACCCGGTTCCCACACAAGGAGAACATAGCCCAGAGATTGGCGGTAACACCCCTCCGCACCCCCAAAATGGATGAAGTGAGTCGACCAAAACACACACTTGTCCATAAGCGAGGTTTCGTTCTCTGCATTCAGTGCCGTCCGTCCGCAGAGGCGGCGCCGGGCTCACGGTCGATTCAGGGAGACGCGGCAAGTCTGCGCGTCCCGGACCTGTTTTTATTTCCTATAACCAAAGCTGGTTCTTTGCCGCGGTGGTTTTTCCTGACCTCCAGTCCTTGATAGGAAATAAAATATTTTTAGATTTTTTTTTAATTTGCATGTTCAGTTATTGGCAGTCATTGACAGTATCTGATAAAGCAGTTTTTTTAAACATTTGGCTTTGAAAACCAGAAGTTTAACAAGAAAAAAAAACCCATCCCTCATCAGTTTGCAACGCACCCATGTAGCGGCATACCCAGCATGGCCACGTTCGCGGACCACATTTCCTGCCATTACCCCCCAAGACTTCCACGGTGCCGTAGCAAATCAGCAAAATAGCAAACCAGCGAATGAGTCGCAGAGCTGTCCACTCCCCAGCGTCAGGCGTGGAGAAGATGTCAGATTGCCCC
>NW_023247898.1:0-3043 GCF_002007445.2 Ailuropoda melanoleuca | reverse complement strand
TTTTTTTTTTTTTGCAAAGGAAATGCTCTTCGGCTGTCGGAGAATCCTCAGATCATCAGATTTCCTTAGATTTATCAGTGAACAAACTTGCCCCAAGAGAGAGAGCATGGTGTTTGCTAAGGAAGAGTGTGCTGAGTCTAAAGACCTTGATGCTATCCCTCGATTCTACCGTTAGCTGTGTGACCTTGATGATGTTAGGTGACCTCTCTGGACCCCAGTTGCCTCTTTTAAAATGTTGACATCAGGGAAAACCTGCCCAGACTTCACCTCAGGACATGGCAAGCTTTAAATTGTGAAAGAAAAATCACCTGTATAAAGACAGGAAGTCACCTCATTCTTCAGCCTTTATAGGGCCAAGACTCTGATGAAGAGGGAAAGCTGCGTAATTGCTGATTTCCAGCACAAGTTCTGATTTTTTCAGGCATTCAGGACACTGCCTTGCACCACTCAGTTTTTATTTCCATTTGGAAGTCAGAAATTCTTAGAGCACATTTTAAGCATTTATGTGTGCACATTTTAGCATAAAGAATAACGTTCTCCACCAATGGAAAAATCACATGTCACAGGGGACTGAGGCAGGAGAAGTGTCAGAAGAACCTGGATTAATGGGTACACTTCCAATCCCATTTTTTAAAATCAGTCTTTCAATTTGGAATATCACTAAGCCAACAGGGGTAGCGAGCACATTCAGATTCTGTAGCAGCAACCTGCAGTAAAGTGTCTGATGGAAAGTAGAAACTGGGGTAGGAACTGTTCAGCGTAAGCCAAGAGAAATCCGAAACAATGTATATTTATAGCTAGTTCTAAAATATGTGGCTACACCCCAACTGTTCAAAGATGAGCAAACGAAAAAAAAAAAAAAATAGAAAAAGGGAAAGGGACCTAGATGCAAAACCTCTGGAAATGATCTCTTATAGAATCAAGATACTGGTTTTCTCAATAGCATGTAAGAATGCATGGCCTCTTTGGCAGAGGTTCCTAAGGAGAAGCCCACCAGGCTAAGACGTAAATTCTGCAAAACAAAAGGAAAGAAAAATTGATAAGATAATTAATGTACGTAAGGAAAGTAATAAAATTCAAAAGCATGGTGGATCATGTAAATTTAAAAAATGGATTTAAATGACAAGAAATCCAGTCATTGATCTGGAGGACAAGCTTGAGAATCTATCACAGATGTCAAAGACCAAAGTCCTGAAATAGATTATAACTCGTATAGAGAATCCAAAGTAGAGAAATAGGCAGATAAAAAGTGCTTCTCAAAAAGAGAAGAGAAAAAGAAAGCAGAGGCAAACATCAAAGATGTATTGGAAGATAAGTCTTTCTTCAGCTCTAGAAAGTATGTACAGATTGAAAGGTCCACAGGTTTTAGGACAAAATCAATGAAAAGAAAACCACATTTAGATCCCCATCTGAAAATTTTTGTCATAATTACAAAACTAAGTAAGTATCAAACTGGAAAAGTAAGCAAGCAGTGTTCAAAGGCATAAAAATTATGTTGCCATCCAAACTCATATTTGCAAAGCAGAATGCTGAGGGGTTGGGAGTATAAACGTGTAACATAGTTTTGATGAGAAAATTTGAAAAACAAGGATTTTATACTTGTCTAAGTTGTCTTTCACTTATGAGACTCTTCTCAGATATTCATATACCCTCCTAAAGGAGAAAAAAATAACTTGGAGATATAATACAGCCTACAATGGTAATTGAACAGTGAGCAAGGAAAAAAGACATAATGCTGTGATGTTTAATTTTTGTGTCAGCTTGACTGGGCTAAGGGACCTCACTATAGCTGATAAAACATTATTTCTGGGTGTGTCTGTGAGGTTGTTTCCAGAAGAGATTAACATTTGAATCTGCAGACTGAGTGAAGGTCACCCTCTTCCATGTGAGTGCACAGCATCTGTTCCATTGAGGGCTTGGATAGAAAAGGCAGGAGGGTGGATTCGCTGCCTGCTTGAGCTGGGACATTTATCTTCTCCCGCCCTTCTACATTTGGTGCTGCTCATTCTCAGGCCTTCAGGTTTGATTGGATCTACACCACTGGCTTTCTTGGGACTGTAGCTTGCAGACTGCAGATCATGGGACTTCTCAGCCCCCAGAACCACATGTGCCAATCCTTCATATTAAATCTCTTTTTATATTTCTATATAACTATGTCAATATCTACATCTATATCTATAGGCTGTCTAGTCTTATTGGTTGTATTTCTCTACAGAACCCTGACTAATACTAATGGTAAAACCATTCAAATGAAATTAAGTCAAGAATTGTAAATAGCTATAAGACAGAGTCCAAATATCAATTAACTTCCCTAGAAACAAGATAATACACAAAAGATAATTCATAATGATTGGTGTATGTATTAGTCTTCTCAGGTTACCATAACAAAATGCCATAGATTGGGTGGCTTACACAGCAGATATTTATTTTCTCACAGATTTGGAAGCTGGAGGTCTGAGATGAGGGTGCTAGCATGGTCACATTCTAGTGAGAGCTCTCTTCCTGGCTTGTAGCTGGCTACATTCTCACTGTGTGCTCCCATGGCTTTCCTTTGGTGCATGCACATGGAGAGAGGGATCTCTCTCTCTCTCTTCCTCTTACAAGGCCACCTATCCTATCAGACTAGGACCCTATCCTATGGCCTTATTTAACCTTTGTTATTTCCTAAATGCCTTACTCCAAATACAATCACATGGAGGGTTAGGGCCTTAACATATAAATTGTGGGAGTATAAAATTTATCCAATAGCAGTGTAAAACTTATATTAAATATGACTGCATGAGAACATTAAAAACAATTTATCATAGCCTTAAATGGAAGGTCATAAAAGTAATTTATTAATATTGAAAAACTAATAGTTTTGAAAGATGTAAAAGCAAGCATTAGTATGAATAAAACCATCCAAAAAATGCGTTAATAAAAAAAAGAAAACATAGTGACTATAGCAAAAGTTAAAAAAATATAAGGATAGATGGTGATAGGCCACCTGATAAATAGACCAACATATATATGTGTATATATATATATGTATATATATATGTGT
>NW_023247897.1:0-699 GCF_002007445.2 Ailuropoda melanoleuca | reverse complement strand
GAGAGTAGAGCTGGTGGACGGCACAGACTTCCACCCAGCTCACCTTTTCTGTACTCCAGCTGCCCTAGAGCAGCCCTAGAGCCGTTCTAGGTTTTCAAAGACCTCATCTAAAAGCTTTGAAAACATTCTGGAATGAAGTCACTGCCAAAACGNTGAAGTCACTGCCAAAACAAGCCGATTATTCAGGGAAAGTACTTTAAGGTGATCGCCACATCTCATCATCCAGAATTTCCCATTTCGGCTTTTCTGGGGGAGGCTCCCACACAGAGTTCAAGTGTGTGTTTTGGAGAACGTGCGAGCTGCACGCCTGTTGGAGCACAGGAACTGAGGCTACACATCTCTCCAGGAGTTCACAGGATTCTTTACTCGTGGGGTTCTTGGCCCTGGGCTTGAAGAGGTCGGTGAAGTCCCGGGAAATTAGATGCAAATTTGTGTGTGTGAATGATTCCCCCGCCCCCCCCAGGAAGAGGGCTGTTAGAACCTCCATCTAAATCTATGGGTAGCAAGGCTTCTATTCCTAAAGACTGCTCCAAGAGCCAAAGGCTGAAGCTAAGTCCCCGACCCCGCGACCTGCTAACCACTTCTTTAGAAGTTATATTAACATACTGCTACTTCTGCTCCATTTCAGATTTCTCTTCCAGTTCCTTCCTCAGTCCAAGTGCAATGCAGTTGTTTTCTCTGCATGGTTGGGCTAGCACA
>NW_023247896.1:0-3040 GCF_002007445.2 Ailuropoda melanoleuca | reverse complement strand
TTTTTGGGGGGGGGGGGGGGGAGGAAGGTTGATTTCCTGCTGGACCAAACGGTCTATTATTCTACCTACCTCTTGATTTTACTGGTGAGAAAAAAGAACCGAAAATAAACTAATTTGTTACCCAGCTGCCAAGCCGGCCTGATTCCCACAGTGAGCTCTCCTGGTCTAGACCTGCATCACTTAGCACCGCCGCAGGAGACACAACTGGGCTCTCTGCCTCTAGGCTGCCTCTTCCCTGCTACTGTGAGAAAAAAGACAAGGTTCGTAGGCCCTGAAACAGGCATTTACCTAATAAAAGGTTTGAGGAACTCAAGTCACCGTAAACTGGAAAGAGGAGCAACACAGTCACATCAAGCCTTGACTTTAATATCTCTAATGATTCTGGTGAGCATGTGCTCATTCATTCATTCAGCCAGTTTAACTCCAGGTCACTCATCCAGATGCCGTACACACCTCCACTCGAACATCTAACAGACATGTCACACCTAGTATGTCTGAAAGAGAACTCTTGACCCCCACCTCCAAAAATGTCCCTTCCCTCTTCCTACCTTCCCCGTCTCGGTAAATGGCCCTCTTCCTACCCACTTGCTTTTGCCTATATTACACCAGTAAGTCCTGGTAGCCCCACATTCAAAGAATTAAGTTCGAATGCTTCACCAGGACTATAAATGCCCCCATATAATCTGAACTCAGTTTATCCCTACCTTGTTTTCTCTCCTCTTCCTCCCTGCCTAGTTGGCTCCCAGCCACTCTGTTTCTCAAACAACCTACTTTATTCTAACCCCAGGGCTTTGTACTTGATGAAGTTGCTGCTCAAAAGGAGCACATCTGGGGCCCCTGGGTGACTCAGCTGGTTAAGCCTCTGACTCTTGATTTTGGCTCAGGTCATGATCTCAGGGTCCTGAGATCGAGCCCCGCATTGGGCTCTGTGCTGGGTGTGGAGCCTGCTTGGGATTCTCTCCCCTGCTCTACTCCCAACCACCCCCCCCCCGCCCCCTCATGCTCTAGCTCTCTCTGCAATGAAGGGAGAGAGGGAGGGAAGAGCACATCCTCTAAAATACCTTCCTGACCACTCTTTTAAAAATAGCCACATAGACCACTCATTCGCCTTTCATCACATTCAATCCTCATTCCCTCACTCTGCTTTACTTTCTTCAGAGTATTTATCATGAATCAGAACTATACTACAGGTTTCTTTTCTGCCCTCCTCTCCCAATTAAAATGTAAGCCCTACAATGAGAACTTTTTATCTTCCATTACTCTATCCCCAGTTTCAAATACTGTGTGCCTACTGGCATAGTATTTACTGAGTTAATGAATTTTCCCAGTCTCTAATATCCACCAAAACCTGCTCTAGGTGCCAGAGATAACTTTAGTTGTTGACATCTCTCCTTCCCTTCACAGCTCAATCTTTAGGTAGCGTTCCTAATTTATCACACTCACTGAGGATGAACACCCTACAGTCTGGGCTCTCTAGTCCACTCCTCTCAAAGTGCTCACTGAGTTCCACAACTTCCTCACTGCAACAGCTCCAGCCAACCAACACTTGTTTCTTGTCTTCTTGACCCATCTGCAGCAATAATGACTGAATCCTCCTTCCCAGAAAATCGCCTTCTCAAGTTTCAATGCCAGCGCTCTCTCCTGGTTCTCTTCCTACTCTCCAGGCTATTCCTGCACACAGTCCCCTGCTCCTTACATGTTAAATGTTTCCAACAGCTTAGGGATCAGTCTCCCCTCATCTTCTCAATCCGTATGTTCTCACCATCACTGAGGAACCAACTCTACTACCATGGATTAAGTCCAAACTCTTCTGAATTCCAGACCCACATGTTCAACCACCCCTGGACATCTCTACCTGGATTTTCCATGTGTACCTCAAACCCAAGATGCTAAAAAATGGAAATCACTTCTCTTTCCCCTGCTTCCTACCTTCTCCCTCAAAGCACATTTCTCTGCGTTACACATGCATCTTGGTGAATGGCACTGCCCAACTATTCAAGCCAAGACCCTGAGTCTTCCTAGACTTTTCATTCTTCCAAAAGTCTGTCTAATTAATCACCAAGTATGTCTCCTATCTGCATGCACTACAGTAACTTTCCTATCTTAGGGTAATTTAACTGTCCCCCTCCTCCCTGCAAATCCGTCCTTCAGAGTTATCCTCCTAGAACAGAAAAATCAAATTCCTGGCTTAAAATTTCCTAAAAATTCACTCCCTATTACCCTACCCTCCGGACAAAGTTCATCTCCTGGAATTAGCACCCCCTCCCCTTCCTACTTCAGTAATGCTAAATTTCTTATGGTCTCTCCTCAAAGGAAACCCTTTCTGTTTAAGTTTCCCTCCATGGGATACTCTCCCCAATACCACAACACCCCGCAATCCATCAACTACCAGTTCAAATACATAACTTCTCTTGGGATGCCTTCATGAATTCATCCAAGAAACAGAGAGCCTCCATTATCTATTGACTATATACTTTAAGTATAAATTTATCATACTTCTTACAATATTGTATTATAATCACCTCTCTCATCTTAAGAGGGCTGGCTTTTTCTTTTCTTTTCTTTTGTCCCAAGTGCCCAACATAACATCTCCACTTAGAGATGGTATTCAAAATATACTTATTAAACAAATGGATTAAACTAGGGGTCACAGCAGGGGCACCCGGCTGACTTGGTTGGTAGAACATGAGACTCCTGATCTCAGGGTTAAGTTCAAGCCCCACGTTCAGGGTAGAGATTACTTAAAAATATTTTTTAAAAATATTTTATTTGAAAGAGAGAGAGTGCACAAGCACAAGCAGAGGGGAGGGGTAGGGGGGAGGAAGAAGCAGACTCCCCACTGAGCAGGGAGCCCCACAGGGGACTTGATCCCTGGACCCCAGGATCATGACCTGAGCCAAAGGCAGATGCTTAACAGACTGAGCCACCCAGGCGCCCCTTAAAAACAAAATCTTTTGGGGCATCTGGGAGGCGCAGTCGTTAAGCATCTGCCTTCGGCTCAGGGCGTGATCCCAGCGTTCTGGGATCGAGCCCCACATCA
>NW_023247895.1:0-3037 GCF_002007445.2 Ailuropoda melanoleuca | reverse complement strand
AAAAAAAAGATTACAAATTCAGTTTGACATGCATGTATAAAGATGTAATTTTATATGAAAATAGCACACAGGAGAAGTAAAGGAGAGAGGAAGAAAGAAGCAAAGTTTGTATGTATTATTGAAATTAAGTTGGTGTTACTGAGAAATAGATTATCATTTAAGGTATTCATTGTAACAGTCAGAGAAACCAATTTAAAAAACTCAAAAATATGTTGTAAAAGAAACGCAGGGCACCTGGGTGGCTCAGTCGGTTAAGCATCTGCCTTTGGCTCAGGTCATGATCCTAGGGTCCTGGAATTGAGTCCTGCATTGGGCTCCCCACTCCTCTGGGAGCCAGCTTCTCCCTCTCCCTCTCCCTCTGTCTGCTGCTCCTTCTCTCTCTCACTCTCTCTCTCACTTTCTTTCTCTCTCAAATAAATAAATAAAATTTCTCTTTTTAACGGAGACGTAGTACATACATCATAGTATTATCCATTTTAAAGTGAAGGATTCAGTAGTTTTTAATACATTCACGAAGTTGTTCACCCATTACCACTAATTCCAGAACATTTCGTCATTCCCCAAAGGAACCCCATACTCATTAGCAGTCACATCCCATTTCTTCCCACCCACCAGTCATTAGAAACCACCCATTTATTTTCTGTTTCTATGGATTTGCCTATTCTGGGTATTTCATATAAATGGAATCATACAGTATATGGCCTTTTGTGACTGGCTTCTTTTTCTTAGCATAGTATCTATGAAGTTAATTCATGTTATAGAATTAACTCCTTTTTATGGCTGAATAATATTCTATTTTATGGCTATACCACTTTTTATATATTTATTAATCTGTTGATGGACATTTAGTTGTTTCCACTTTAGGGCTATTATGAATTATACTGCTTTGTGTACACATGTTTCATTATTGTTGGTCACTCCCTCCACTCTTTGCCCAGTTGTATTGTTTGTCAAGTTGGCATAGTGATCCTTTTAAAACACATATCAGATTATTTCCCTTTCTTAAAATATTTCCTTTCACTGCGGTCCATTGCATTTACAATCAAATAAGGACCCGTAACTTGGCCTCAAGATCCTTCATGGCCTCATCCTTGGCTTCATCTCCAACTTAATCCCTACCATGGTTTGCATCATTATCATGTTCCATTTGCCCTGGCCTTTTAGTCCCTTGAAAACACCAAGCTAGTCCCCATTATTGCCATCTCCTTACTTCTTAAAAAGTTTTTTTAAATTGTTTTAAAATACATGTAAACATAAAATTTGCCATTTTAACAATATTTAAGTGTATAATTTTGTGGCGCTAATGACATTCACAATGTTGTACAACCATCACCACTATCAAGTTCCAGAAGTTTTCAGTAATCCTATACCCATTAAGTAATAACCAAACCACCCCTCTGCCTTAGCCCCTGGAAATCTCTAATCTATTTTCTGTCTCCATGAATTTGCTTATTATAGATATTTCATATAAATGGAATCATACAATATTTATCTTTTTATATATGACTTATTTAATTCAGTATCATGTTTTTAAGGTTTACCCATGTAATATAACTTCATTCTTTCTATGGTTGAATAATATTCCATTATATACACTCCCTATTTTGTTTGCCTGTTTTTCTGTTTTGGACACTTGAATTGCTTCCAGCTTTTGGCTATTGTGAATAATACTGCAATGAATATCGATGTAGTATCCACTTTAGTCTCTGTTTTCAATTTTTAGGGAGTATATATCTAGGAGTGAAATTGCTGGGTCATATTGTCATTCTATGTCTAAATTTTTCAGGAACCACCAAACTTTTCTATAGTGTTTTGCGTCAGTTTACATTCCCAACAACAATGTCTAAGGACTCCAATTTCTCCACGTTCTAACCAACACCTGATATTTTCCATTTTTAAATATAGCTATGGTAGTAGGTATGAAATAGTATCTAATTGTAGTTTTGATATGCATTTTCTTAATGACTAAAGATTTTGAACGTCTTTTCATGTGATTTTGGCCATTTGTATATTTTGTTTAGGGAAATACCTACTCAAGTTCTTTTCCCATTTTTCATTGAATTATTTGTCCCTTTTTATTGATTGATATATACTGGATATCCTTTATCAGATATATAATTTGTAAATGCTTTCTGTCAAACATTGGTTGTCTTTCACATTCTTTTTTAAAAATTATTTTTATTTTTTATTTGAGACAGAGAGAAAGAGAGAGCGAGCGAGTTAGGGTAGGGGCAGAGAGAGAGGGAATGAATCTCAAGCAGACTCCATGCTGAGCACAGAGCCTGAGGCAGGGCTCAATCTCATGACCCTGAGATCATGACCCAAACTGAAACCAAGAATCAGAAGCCCAACAAACTGAGCCACCCAGGTGCCCTTCACATTCTTGATGGTGTCACTTGATGCACAGAAGTTTTAATTTTGATGAAGGTATCTATTTTTATTTTTGATGTTTGTGTTTTGGTGTCATATCTAAGAATCCTTTGTGAAATACAAGATCATGAAGGTGTAGCCTATGTTTTATTCCATGAGCTTGGAGGTTTTAAATCTTATATTTAGGTCATTGATCCAATATGACAATTTTTGTGTACGGTGTGAAATAGTGGTCCAACTTCATTCTCTGGCATGGGAAACCCAGTCATTTCAGTATCACCTATTGGGGAAATCATTTTTTCCTATTTGAATGGACTTAACAATTTTGTTGATGATCAATTGGCCATATATGTGTGAGTTTATTTTTGGATTCTCAATTTTATTCCACTGGTTGATATGTTCATTCTTATACCAGTACCGTATTTTACTTACTGCAGTTTTGTATTAAGTTTCAAAACTGGAAAATGTGAGTTCTCCCACTTTGTTCTTTTTCAAGGTTGATTTGGGTATTTGGAGCTCTTTGAAATTATATAGAAATTTGATTATAAGCTTTTTTCTATTTCTTTTTTTTTTTGATTTTTAAAAGATTTTATTAGTTTATTTGACAGAGATAGAGACAGCCAGCGAGAGAGGGAACACAAGCAGGGGGGTGGGAGAGGAAGAAGCA
>NW_023247894.1:0-3035 GCF_002007445.2 Ailuropoda melanoleuca | reverse complement strand
AGGGGGAGTGGGAGAGGAAGAAGCAGGCTCATAGCGGAGGAGCCTGATGCGGGGCTCGATCCCTTAACGCCGGGAACACGCCCTGAGCTGAAGGCAGACGCTTAACCGCTGTGCCACCCAGGCGCCCCGTCAGTCTCTTTTTTAATCCTCAACTTCACGAAAGCCTTGGTCAGATTTGTCGCTATAGATTAGATCATTTTCCTGGAGTTTCATATACATGGAATCACACAATATGCATTCTTTTGCTTGGCTCAGCATCATGTTTTTGAGACTACACACATCAGTTTTTGTTTCTTTACATTGATGATCCACATTCCATTCATCTCTTGACTAATTTGGGGGATGTTTGGAGATCTCAAGTATTAGGCCATTA
Source organism: Ailuropoda melanoleuca (assembly GCF_002007445.2). NCBI lineage: Eukaryota > Metazoa > Chordata > Mammalia > Carnivora > Ursidae > Ailuropoda > Ailuropoda melanoleuca. Next base: position 2,662 of record NW_023247894.1, on the reverse strand, counting down.
TGAACAAAGCTACCATAAACATTCATACGTACACATGTGTGGCTATGTATTTTTATTTCTCTTGGGTAAGTACTAAAAAGTGGAATTGTTGGACTATATGGTAGTTTCGGTTTTTTAATCTTTTATGTAACTGTCAAATTTTTCTGAAGTAGTTATACCATTTTAAATCTCATTAGTCATATATGAACATTCCTTTTGAGCCACATCTTCTCCAACCCTTGGAAAATGTCATTATTTGTAATATTATCATCTAGGGAGCTGTGTAGTGATTTTTGTGTGTGTGATCTTAATTTATATATTGCCATGAATAATGATATGTGCAAATACTATACTCTGTCCCATGATGAATATAATCGTCATTACTGGACATTCTTGAATTTTCATTTGTAAAGTATTATTTCATGTTTATTTTTTTGGGGTTGTATCTTATAACTAGTAGGTTAGGACTTGCAACCCAGCTGTGGGTTATCTGGTCAACAGACAGCAACTTGAGAGTATGCCTTAGTTGCAGAGGGCCACGTCATGTGAAGTCACACTATTCCTATGAAAGTTTCTTTACAAATCTTGCTTTCCTTTCTTCTTTCAAAGAAATTGATTCCTGACTAACATTTGAACCCCCATCTCAGCATCTGCTACTAGAAAATCCAACCTACCATATGGTCTAAATAAGCTTTCTGTTTTATTTAGTTTTTCTTGTGTTTCTTTAATTTTTTTTTATTTACAGCTGCATGAGTGACAAGAAAATTAAGTGCTGTGCTTCTTCATAATTGGTTCTAATAGTTGAAAATCATAAACCACCAAGAACATTGGGTAAACCTTAGTATGCCAGACCCTAGCTAAAAATATTTTCTTTCCCCATAAAAGGTAGGATTTAACCAGCTATGAACAAGTTCTAGTTTTCAAAACTTAAATAGCATAAAAACTGTGATAGCCTCTTTGCAACACTTTGAAAACCGTGATTTAATTTTTTATTCAAGTAATACAGAACTCCTTAATTTGCATGGACTCCTTACCCTGGAGAGTAAATTAATTTAGGCTTTAACTATAACAAAACAAAACAAAAAAAGCTTTGCTGTCCTTTGCTTTATTTGCTCGACAAAGCTCAAGCTTGAACTCTGCCTGATGCCTATGCTCAGCCCCCGTTTCTCTTGTTGTGATAAGAACTCAGCTTGGCAGTCTAACATCTACTTTTTAAGCCTGCTTCTCTCGCCTAATTTCCATCTCTGGATTTTGCTTTACTCTTTTCTCCTTCTTAATAATCCCTTGGCTCGGGGCACCTGGATGGCTCAGTCAGTTAAGCGTCTGCCTTAGGCTCAGGTTATGATCCCAGGATCCTGGGATCCAGCCCCACATCAGGCTCCCTGCTCAGCGGGATGCCTGCTTCTCTCTCCCTCTGCTTCTCCCACGGCTTGGGCTCTCTCTCACACACTCTCTCTCTCAAAAAATAAATAAAATCTTAAAAATAAATAATAAAAAATAATCCCTTGGCTCAGTTCCTGGGCTCAGTCCTGGTTTAGACTCCAGTTGTGTGCCCTGCCGAAGAGGCCTTCCATAATTTGGTGGTTATGTTATGCACACGAAATGGCAGTGAGCATTTCTGCCAATAAAGATTATAGTCTTATTATGTCATTTATGCAGTAATATGCAGAAAAAGACAGATTCGAAAGAACCTAGTCAACGAAGATTATATATAGTACGTGCAGTATTGTTGTATATTGAGTAAATGTTCCTCTACGTCAAGCATTATTTAATCTTACTGAACTTATTTTCATTAGTTCTCTAGCTTCAAGCACATCCTCTCCTTCATAATTAATGTCCCCTTTCTCAATTGCAGCAAAATCCAGGCCATAAAACCACAGAGAGCAGGACAGTGAAGATCAAAGAAGATTCCAGAGCCCATGAGGCAAAAAGAAGAAATATAAGACAATTATCAGAATTCCAATCACGGTAAACAGAAAACACTGATAAATCAAAATCCTAAGGGCTCCCAAGATTTCTAATCACAACTATACATATAAACATACAACGATCCATATAAACACACATGTTCATACACACTCATACACACAGACAAGTACATACAAATACACACATGCATTCTCCATATCTCTTTAACATCAAGGAAACAAGTTTCCTGAATTAGCTGGAAAGAAAACAGGATATTCAGAGTTGTCAAGGAGAATAATAAACAGGAGAAAAATGTATCTTGCATCTAAAACACAACTTTTATTCCTTCTAGAAGAGTATTAAAAAAATAATAGAGAGAGAGAAACAGATACTCCTCATGCAATGACCTTTTATAAGGGCACAAAGAGTTCTCAGCACCACCATTATTCCCTGAGTGCTGTTCTTTTGCACTAAATTACCACCTGAAATTCTCCTTTCCTTTATCCTCCTTCTGCTGAACCTCAGAGGTGAGTCTGGGTACTGCTGACATGGCAGGTATAATGCAGTCAGTAAAAATGCTTCACAACAAGCACTCTTACCATTGACCTTCATCCCCTGCTTTGGAGGGGAAGCATCTGGCAGCTTTGTATTACAATATGGGTAAAGCATTGTGCACAGCCCTAGGACTTCTCTCCTTCATGTCAGAAACCCCCCTTAGCAAAAATTAATGAAAGAGGAAATGGGGCATGAGGCCTAACTATACTGTTCTCTCTCA
>NW_023247893.1:0-3035 GCF_002007445.2 Ailuropoda melanoleuca | reverse complement strand
TGACAGAGAGAGAGACAGCCAGCGAGAGAGGGAACATAGGCAGGGGGAGTGGGAGAGGAAGAAGCAGGCTCTCAGCAGAGTAGCTTGATGTGGGCCTTGATCCCAGGACTCTGGGATCACACCCTGAGGCGAAGGCAGACGCTTAAGGACTGAGCCACCCAGGCGCCCCAATTAGGTAGACTCTTGTCTCAAACCAGACTAAAAATACCTGAACGTTCCTCACTGGGAAAGAAATCATACCCTGATCACGTGCCATTTCTCAGTTCTTCTAAATATCAAAGAACTGTATTTGCTTTGAAAACAAAGCAAAAGTTCTGAAAAGGAAAAATGCAAAGTAATAACTGGCCATAGACAAACATGCATTTTACCCAGTGCAAAGTAACTGTCCTACAGTTAGGTCAAACTACTTGGTATAGCTCAATGTCAATGGGAAATTGAGAAAGGGATCACTGTTTTTCCCAGATCTTAAAAAATAACCGAGTGAGTTTTGTAATTAGGAGGAGATCCATGGTGTTAGCTCTAAAGGCTTTGATTTGTGTTGTTCAGCTCCATCATCCTTAGAATAATTAGAAAAAATTAGAATTGGTTTGCTAGTCTGGGCTAATGATAACACAGTCAGGAAAGGCACTTTATCAACCACAGTTTTCAAATAGGCATTTTAATAGAGCAAGACAACTTTATACACAGTCATAAATGACAAGACCAATTGAAGTTCAGTATTTGGGTCAAGTTTCCCAACACCTGGGCTGTCCAAGTCTGCTGAATGCAGTGTGAGAAGAGGTGGGAGGAGTAGCAGTAAGTCAGACCAGAGCCTGAGGAGGTGCTTGGTGACTAGAAAAGCGGTACCTTTGGGGATGGTGTTCACATTGTTGTCGACTTGGGATGGTGTGCTTTTCAGTCTTTCTATCACTTCGAAGATGCCACCAAAAAATCCCACTGTTCAGATGGTATAGAGAACACAAATATGTTGAAACACTGTCCTTGTGGTTTCTCCCACACTTGGTCCAACCAAAATTGCTCTCTCGGACTTCACCAGCAGCCACCCAGTGGTCAAAGCGCCCAAAGGCTTCTCTTCTCAGAGATACTCAACTCCATGTGGGTTTTCCCTCTCAAAGCCCTGCCTAACACCTCAGAGTTTCCTCAGAGTATTTCTTGCTCTTCTGTCTTTGTCCTTTCACTTTCCTTCTTCTCTCCGGCCTTTTCTCCCTCCTCTCTCTAGTCTCAGGGTGATCATGCCTTGCCCCGTGATTCTCATCAGATCTCTCCGCAACTGCTTCCTGTGTTTTCTCCAGCAGCATCCTTCTTTCAACACAGGACTTCTGTCTGCCGGACACTGGCATGTGCCGATGACAGTGCCTGAAGTCACTCAGGGGAAAACCGAACTCATTTCCTTCCTCACAAGACTTTCTACTTCCTTATTTCCGTGAACAGCAGTAGCTTTAGCCACATGAGTGAAAAAATAGCACTTGTCTCAGGTTGATCCTCTCTCCCCTTTGAAAAATTTAGATTTTTTTTTCTTTTCAGTTATATATGCATATATTGTTTCAAGACACAGAGTCTTTTAGTTCTGGAAAGTTTTCTTGAATTTCTTTAGTACTGTCTTCTTTCCATGTCCTCTTTTTTTTTTTTTTTCTCTTTCTGGAACTTCCATTATTCAGTTATTGAAACTTGTGGATGGGTCCTCAAATTTTCTTATAATTAACCTCTCCTGTTTTCCAATTACTTTGTCATGTTGCTGTACCTTCTAATTTCCTTAATTTAGACTACATTTCTGTTTTTCATTTCTGCTATCATATTATTCATTTATACCTGTTTATTTTTAATGTATTGTCTTTTACAACCACTTATCTCTAAGGATATTCATAGATTAGCTGCCTCCCTGCTTAATCTGTCTAGTTTGTTTTGGCTTCTCTGCCATGTTTAGAGACTTTCCCCAGATGCTTGATGATCCTTGGCTGTTCACTTAAGAGTTGGGCATTTAAATGCCCACCAGAAGGTCTATGCACATGAGTGCGGTTTGTGACCATGGGCTTCAGAGTAGGATGACTTGGAGAAATTTCTTTGGGGAACCCTCCAATGTATCTTTAGATCTTTGGGTTGGTCAGATTTCTCTGGAAAGTGACATCTGGTCTTTTGGGGGAGAAGGCTGGAGACAGTAGTGGTTCTCAACATTTGGTGTCTAACAAATCCCATTTTCAGTGTAATATGCCTATCCTCAGATGTGCTTGGAGTTCCCCAGTCCCAAGACCCTGCTTTACTCTCTCTGGGAAGTAAGCCTCTCATGTCCCTGAGTCAGAGAGTACACAATGGTTTAACTACATGAAATCAGGGGGAGGATCTAAAAGTATTTCTCGAATAGGCTTTCAATCAACCATTCCTTGGTTCAAAGTGTAGTACTTGATACTCCTAAGTCTTCAGGGAGATCCATCTGGTAACCAGGATGCTTCTCAACTTTCTCCATTGCAGCTAAGGATTTGGTTTTCTTAGGTCTGCTAAGTCAGTCTTTCTGTCCCAGTGCTCTTGATTTTGGCTCCTTTACTCTTGTTGTAGTGGGTCTCTGCAGGGAGAGAGCTAGATGCAGGTACTCAGCCAGGACTTGCTGCCCATTTTCCATTTCCACTGCCCTTGACTCCAGTGGGGCTTCTGCTGGACTCTTTCCAACCTTGCTACTTGTCCACCTAGCCACTCTATTGCTACTGAAGTCATTTTTTCCAAACAGAAACCAGTCATTTACTCAAAAACCTCATTGGATCTCCATTGCCTATAAAGCTGTCCAAACTCTTTAGCAAAGCACCAAAGGTCCTGGATGATCTGACCCCAATATCCCTTTCTGGCACAACTTATCATGGAGAAGAGGTTGAGAGGATGTTGGAACCAGACTGCCTGGATCCATTCTCTGGGCTCTGACATTTTATCAGCTGGGTGATCTTGGCCCAGTTACTTAATCTCATCTGCAAAACAGGGATTATAGGGGTGCCTGGGTGGCACAGCGGTTAAGCGTCTGCCTTCGGCTCAGGGCGTGATCCCGGCATTAT
>NW_023247892.1:0-2844 GCF_002007445.2 Ailuropoda melanoleuca | reverse complement strand
CAGTCTGAACCTCACGACCTGGAGATGATGAACTGAGTCTAAACAAAGTATTGGACGCTTAAATGGCTGAGCTGCCCTGGCACCACTCTTTATCACTTTCTTAAGTCTAGATAAGGAAAAGAACAATATTAACCCTTATTGTAGCATCTTCTTATTTCCATGATAAAAATACTGCCAGTATTGCCACTTTTAAGCTACTAATATGATTTTCCTAAATATGGAGTTGGAAAGAAATTATTTATTATTTCCACCATATAGGTAGGATAGAGGTAAATAACTTCAAAAACATAAATAGTAGTAAAGTTTGCTAAAATAGGAAGTTATAAGTTTTGAGTATTTTATTATCTTCATTTTTTATTTATTTTATAAGTTGTAAGTTATAATAAGTATTATGAATTTATTTTAATTTTTAATAATGGTGTTTAACAACTGGCTCACAAAATTTCTGAAAATAAAACCATCTATTCTCTTGAGCTAGTATAAGCTAGCTCCAGCACTTGTAGAAATGTTATAAGGTAATATCTTTAAATATTCATATCTCTGTTTTTTCTTTTCTATACTTTCTTGTACTTGATCTTTTCCCTGTAACTCAGAGCTGGCCATGTTGCCTTAAGAAGAAGCATGGTTATTTTACTGAGCGAGAAACAAGGGTCCTTATTATACATGGTAGATTGAACACATGTGTTCACCACAGGTTTCTCTTGAAATTCCCATAAACCAAGAAGAGCCAAGAGAGTGGTAAAGGAGAAAATACAACAAAATTTGAAGTATGAAAGTAGATGAATAAGTGAGAATGAATATTCCAGTCTAAAGAAAGCTAAAATCTGAATTTGCAGAGGGAAAGGTAATAACAACAAACTGATTCATGGTGGAGAATCCCAAAAGCTCAGGAATCAGAAGATAAAATTGAAGGAAATCTCTGAGAAAGTGGAACCAAAAAATAAAAAAGAAATGGAAAATAGAGAAGAGAAGAAAATTAAAGACAGTTCAGCATCTGAATAATAAAAGTTTCAGAAAGGAAGAATAGAGAAAACAGAGGGGAGATTATCAAAGTAGTGATTCAAGAGCAATTCCCACAATTGAAAGACATGAGCTTCCAAAGTGGGAGAGCTCATTAAATGCTTAGCACAATAGATTTATAAAGACCCATACCAAGGTGTCTCATGTGAATTTTTATTTATGAGGGACAAAAAGAAGTTCCTAAACATTTCCAAAGAGGGAAGTGGAGGCCACAAACAGGGCTAGATTTAGAAAGAATTGCCTCTTTACAGCAATGCTTCATACAATAAGACAATGAATCAATGTCTTCTTCCAATGTCAGAATTCCAAGGAAAATAGTTTCAACCTAGAATTCTATACTCAGCCAAGCTTTCATTTGAGTGTGAGGATAGAATAAAGACTTTTGTAAATGTTTATTTTCTTAAAGATTGTATCTAACATGTACACTGGAGAATGTGCTCCACAAAGCAAGGGAGCAAAATAAGGAAGAAAGATACGGCACCTAGAAAATAGGAGATCCAACACAGGGAGGAGAAGAGAATCCTCAGGATAGGCATGGAGATCCCAGAGCCATATTTGGATAATATTGCTAGGGAACAATCTATTCATGTTGAGGCTGGAGAGCAGAGGGCTTCATAAGGGTTGTTGCCATGACATAAAAAAATTTTTTTTAAACCTGATATATTTGAACATTATGAGAGGAAATTTATAATTCTGGAGGAATGTTTGAAGATGAATTAGTTATAGGAACATAGAAAACTGAGGAAACAATAACGACAACTATTAATTCCAAAAGAAAAAAATTGTACAAGAAAGGAAGTGCAATCATCGTTTACTGAAGTGGTCATGTTGAGGCAACCAAAAGTTATAATATGGGGAGAAACGAAGGAGAAAAAGAGTGTATGTGAATGTGTGTATGATAAGGCATGGTGTGGGCAGAGTTGTAAGAAATCCGAATCTTCATCTTCTGTAGCAGGAAGCCTAAATATATGAAACTGAGCAATCTTGAAATAGCAGCAATTATGGATGTTACTTAGGAAAGATGGAAGCAAGTACTAGAAGAATATTCAGCTAACATAATGGAAAAAATGTTGCATTTGAACAGTGGGAATTGGGAGTAGAGAAGGTGGAACAATGTAGTGCTTTTTTTCAATATAAGCATTATAGTAGCGTTTGACTTTTAAAGCTCTGTACAAAGATAAACTATTGTCTTATTTTTTTATTTTATTTTTTAGTTTTGTTTTATTTATTTATTTGAGAAAGGGAGAACATAAACAGGGGAGAGGCAGAAGGAGAAGCAGACTCCCTGCTGAGCAGGGAGCCTGATGCAGGGCTTGATTCCAGGACCCCAGGATCATGACCTGAGCCGAGGGCAGATAGCTTAACTGACTGAGCCACGTAGGCACCCTGATAAATTATTGTTTTAAATAAAGAAGCAAGAAGCACCCAACTTTCTTCTTTTTGTTTTTTTCAAATAATCTTTTGAAAAGAAAGAGAATGCAGTGAGGAAAATGATAATGCTGTGCAAGGGAAAGCTTCAACCATAATGGTTATGGAGTACTGGAGAGTGATAATTACCACCCCTGTTACAAAAATAGTCACACCCTTCAGTGTTATAAAGAAAAACCAGAGAGGGGGGTGTCTGGGTGGTGCAGTCGGTTAAACGGCTGACTTTTGGTTTTGGCTCAGGTTGTGATCTTAGGGTCTTGAGATTGAGGCCCGCATTGGGCTCTGCGCTCAGCATGAAGTCTGCTTAAGATTCTCTCTCTCTGGGGGGCGCCTGGGTGGCACAGGGGTTAGGCGTCTGCCTTCGGCTCAGGGCGTGATCCTGGCGTTATGGGATCC
>NW_023247891.1:0-3034 GCF_002007445.2 Ailuropoda melanoleuca | reverse complement strand
TCGCTCTCAAATAAATAAATAAATAAATAAAATCTTTAAAAAAACAGGTAACATTATTTCACACATCATGAATGAATTGTACAGATATAAACTGAAGAGAGAAAAGCCAGAGACAAAAGTGTAAATACTGTATGATTACATTTATGTTATCGGGAACAAGCAAAATCAATTTATCAGAATAGAAATTAGAATAATGGCTCTCTAAGGGCAAGTAATGTGGACTGGGAAAGGTCACGAGGATACTTTCAAGAGTGCTAGACTTGTTCTACATCTTTATGTGGGTGATGGTTACAAAGGTATGTACGTTATGTTAAAATTTACTGGGCTATACACTTAGTGCATTTTATGGAATGTATATTATATACACACAATAATAGTTCTGTTTTGTTTTTTAAGTTTTTCTTCCTCCCTTTATCTGCTAACTCTTACCCTTCAGGTCTAAGCTTAGAAACCACCACTTCAGGTTATCTTCCCCAATCCCCCCAGATTAGATTGCGTCACCAGTTGACATACTGCTAAATTGCCAGGACTTCCCATAGCACCCCCTGTTTACTCTGTCATAGTGTTTACCGTGCTGTTTTGAATATATCCATTTGTCTCCTACTTGCCCAATGAGACAGGAGTTCTTTAAGCAAAGGGCTTGTGGACTATGTCTAGTTTACTGTTGTATTCCTAGTACCTAGACACAGGACCTTGCACCACTGGTACTCCCAAGGTGTTTGTTTAAAAAACTCTGTATATGTAAAATGCCCACCTAGCTCTTTATCCACTAATCACCACGGGTGACATTTCAAGATGAAGAAAAAGTAAACGTGGGTGAAGCAGGGAGAAAGTTTTAGAAAGAAACATTTTTTTTTTCTTTTTAAAATTCAAGAATGGAAGGAGTAAGAGCTGTGGTGAGCAGAATAGGGTGAGAAGATATAAAAGTAGATAAATTATGTTTGTGCAATATATTCTCATGCACTTAAATTGTTTACTAGTGGTTTTATATGAGGTCAGGTCCCCACAACTAGATTAAATTCCTAGAGAGGAAAGGCCTATGCCTGCTCTATACTTTCTAATGTTCATGATGTTGGGTATATTGTAGGTATCCAACACATTTCTAAATGAGTGGACTGAAGCCATGTTTCACTTATCTATTAGAGATCTATTAACATTTTAAATTTTAATTATTATCCAGCTAGCACCTAAATGATCATCAGTGATGATCATATGCATAGTAAGTACTACATGTAAAAAAATAAAATATTCACATGGAATGGCTTTTTTTTTTTTTTTTAAAGATCTTATTTATTTATTTGTCAGAGAGAGAAAGCGCACAAGCAGGGGGAGCGGCAGGCAAAGGGAGAAGCAGGCTTTCCGCTGAGCAAGGAGCCCGGACGCGGGACTCAATCCCAGGACTCTGGGATCGTGACCTGAGCTGAAGGCAGACGCACAACTGACTGAGCCGCCCAGGCGTCCCTGGAATGGCATTTTTGAAGTATATCTGAATGAAAAAAGTAGGTATGGTATGATTCTACTGATGTAAAATAAAGTTCATAAATAATTTTGTTTAATTTGGAAAAATAATATTTTAATTGAAGGGTAGTTTAAAAACATATCTTAAAAAGACTAGAAAGATAGAGGACAAATCGTCACAGTGCTTACCTCTAATAAGTGGTATTTCCGGGAATGGAATTAGAGATTTGAGCTGGCCAATTTTTTACTTCACATAGATTGCTTGAATTATCATTTTTTTTAAAGATTTTATTTATTTATTTGTCGGTGGGGGGAGAGAGAGTGAGAGCACAAGCAGGGGGAGCAGCAGGCAGAGGGAGTAGCAGGCTCCTCGCTGAGCAAGGAACCCGATGCAGGACTGATCCCAGGACTCCGGGATCATGACCTGAGCCGAAGGCAGAGGTTTAGCCAACTGAGCCACCCAGGCATCTGGAATCATTTGTTTTCAGAATATAAACTTCTAAAATGGCAAAATAAGGATACTTCCATTATTAATATATTGCATCTAAAATATAACATTTTGAGCACCAATTTATTCATCACCAATAGAATGAATTACAGCAGGAGTTTAATCTAAGAAAAACTGAACATCCTTTTAAATACATAAGCACTCATGATTCTTATCTTGCTTGTGATCTCCTAAGTGGGGTGAATGTACCTTCTGTTTTATACTTAAACTTGAAACACACAATATAAAAATACAAATATAAATTTGTATAAAAATATATCAATTAAGATATAAAGTTTTAGCAATTGAGTAAAAGTTTCTTGATGTTATTAAAGCAAACTAACTTGGCTCCTTAATGTAATTCTTATCAAGATGTAAATAACAAACTTCATGTGTCCTCTTCTAAAGGATATCCACCTTAAAAGAGAAATATTTATTAGTCAGTTGTGTGTTTGCTATAACCACAAATGTGTAAAAATAAAATGCAAAAAGAAATAAGCAAACAAAACCAATTTTTGGTAGGATTACTTTTCTGTATTTTTAAATTTCCTTAAATATTATTATTATACGGTGTTCAATTTTTTAAAAAAGAATAAGAAATGTAGAACCTGTCAGCAATATATGTAGCCAGCAAACAGTTCAGAAATAAAATCCTAAAATCCTTTATATAGCTTAAAAAAAAAACTGCTACTACTGATTTTAGTCATGTGCATATCTTACCTTCTTTTGTTATCTTTTTTGTATGACTATGTGAAGGGGAGTAAGAGCAGGGGGTTATCTATATTTTCTTGTATTTAAAAACAATTCTGTGGGATGCCTGGGTGGCTCAGTGGATTAAGTGTCTGCCTTCAGCTCAGGTCATGAGCAGGGAGCCTGCCTCTCCCTCTCCCTCTGCCCCTCCACCCTGCTTATGCTCTCTCTCTCACATGTGCTCTATTTCAAATAAATAAATAAAATCTTTTAAAAAATAAAAAATAAATAAAATTTTAAAAATTTTGCATTGGGCTCCTGAGTGTGGAGCCCACTTAAAATAAGAAAGAAAAGAAAGTAAAGAAAAGAGAGAAGAAAAGAAAAGAAAAGAAAAGAAAA
>NW_023247890.1:0-3034 GCF_002007445.2 Ailuropoda melanoleuca | reverse complement strand
GCTTTATAACTGCTGATGCCTGGTCCCACCCCCGAAGATCCTGATTTAATGATGCTGTGGGGTGGCCTGAGCATTCGGATTTTTTTAAAACTCTCCAGGTGATCCCAATGCAGAGCTGAATTTGAGATGCGCTGGCTTAAATAACGCCTTTTTAGAAAAGTGCTCCCTGACCGCCCCCACCCCCCAAGACTGGGGTAGGACCCTCTTCTCGGTGTTCCTGGCAACACGGCACTCCTTCCATGTGGAGCCCTATCATATTGTGTTAAATCATCTTCTGTTTCTCCTTACTCACTGCACACAACCCACTCCTCCATCTAAAGCAAGGGCACACCGTTTTCATTCTTTGTTGTGTCCCCAGAGCCTAGGCCAGGGCCTGCCAGGCACGGGTCCTCCGTAATGATTGTTGCTAAAAACGGAGTCCTTGTGGGGCGTGAGTCAAACAAATGCTAATAAGGATTTTCATATAAATAGTTGCTGAGACCCTTTTAGTTTTATGGACTAAAACCCTTTCCCTTCTTTGCTTAAAATGTTAATGAAATTCGTGCTTGTATGTATGTCTCAAAATAACACCCAGCTTTCAGTATTTTCTGAAGCTATTTTCTGTCCTTTCCTCCCCTCTCAGAAAAACCCCTTGCTATATGTGTGCATGCACACACGTGTGCACTCACACAGATACATATTTTTAAACTGCTGTAGAAACTATGGTTCAGTTTGCTGCTGTGGAATCTTAGCTCAGGGGGCATCAGACTATTTCTTGAGCTGAATTTCAGTGAGGCCCATAAGCTCCTTGATGAAAGTGATCTAGGCTGTTTTATACACAGAAACAGGGCCATGGCCAGGGTCTGCTGAAGGGCATTTTTTTGGGGGGGAATAAAGGGCTGATCTCTTTTTCTTGAGTTCCCTTATTTTTAAATGCATATCACCAATTATTTGTGGGCTGTTGATTGTGGCAAGGACACTGTTGTCACTTCCGTATTTCTTGAAAGTATTTGTGGTTTGTCTCCCCTATACCATAGATAGGAGACATTCTGCACAAAACCAGTGAGTTAAACTTGACGTCATTGACTACCCAAATCTAGGCAGCACACAAAAACTGCCCCTGAGCCTTTGATTAAAGCTGGAAACCACAGACTTAGATGCTTTCTCTTGCCAAATTTATAAATTCCTAAAGTTGTCCCTCAAAACATTTGTCTTTCGTAGACGTCAAACCCTACCACTCTCTGGGAAAACATTTAATGAGTGCACATTCAAGTGACGTCATCAGCTTGGCTGTTCACCCCCCTCTGTCTCCACCGGCCAGCTGCTGGGTTGGCTGAATGTGGAGCTCACAGGCCGTAATAGGGCTTGATGACTAAGAAGACTTACCCCACTTTACCCTTACCTTCACTGCCATGATCATGCCCTTAGGACTAATACAGGGGGCAGGACTCATGCAAACATGGAAAATCTTGACATCTACAGAGACCCATAAATTGTTAGGAAGACATTAGCTTTTGTAAGAGGAGAACTGGATTATTGGCTTCAATGTCTGTCAAGAGCCTTTTGAATGGTTATGTTTGTGTCTGTGTGCATGTGTTTAGAGGAGTCACGCAGTTCCCTTCTATCGCAACACCTTGTTTGGACTTTTTGCTTAGCACATATATTCTGTCTGCTCTCTCCTTCTTTGCTATCTGTTCCTTTTTGTCCCTCTCCACTGGAATATACGTGCCACGAAACCAAAGACCTCAGCGTCTGCTCACCACCAAATCCACAGCTCCAGGAGCAGTACGTGGCACGTAGAAACACACTAAATATTTGATGGGCATATTTTCCCAGATACTTACCTCTTTTTTTTTTCTTTAAGAAACACAGTGCTTTTTCTTCTCAAAAGTAGTGACATCTACCATTCTCAGGTTAATCTAGTGAGTTATTCAGTAAAAGGAATCATACATGGGATATACAAATTAAAGAGGGCAAACCATTTGAATTAAGTACTGTTTCTTAATTCTCTTGGTTTCATTATGAGTAACTCTGACCCTCAGTTTGGGGGATCATTGTAGCTGTGGATTAGAAAGCAGTTTGGATCTTTCCTCCTAGCACTAATTAATTGCATGATTCATTTTACAGACACGCGGAAAGTCAGCAGAAGCACATGGCAGAGAAAATGCCTGCAAAGTGAAAGAAGCCATCCGACCAGAGGACAAGCTAGAATTCCTTTTGCTTCTGTGGTTGTAAAAATGCTGTTGCTAAAGGTGGCGCAGAATCAAACAAATATCAGTGTTAGTCATTGATAATGTCTGAAGCTTAACGTCCAGTGATTGGCCTTTGCTTCTTAATTTATTTTAATTTTTTTACTGTGCCACTAAATATCAGGCATTTTAATAAAATATTGTTACAAAAAATGTACAGTACTGACACCATCACAAGTCATGGTTCTCAAAGAGGGTAGTTTTAACTTTATTTTTATTTGTTTAGAGATTTTAAGTTGGAGCAGTATTTTACCACTGACTACTTTCATTCTTCACTGTAGTTTTAAAGAACTGTAAATGACGGTGCTATCCATACAAGTCAGAAAATACATGCCTGCCTCGTAGTGAAGTCATAGCTCTCCGTAACGCGTACATTTTAATCAGTTTTCAACATTTTGTGAATGTTGACTACCTGAAGTTCATTTTTAGATGTGCTATTAACATTCTGTCGGATTCAGAGGGTTCCTTGAAAGTTTTATGTATAAATATGTAAAATAAAAATTAAAAATTTGTTTCATAGGATACGTCTTTTTGCTCACTAGCAAGTAGCAAGCCCGCTACTGGCTGTGTTTCTAACCTCTTCGCACTTCCTCAACTGAACTCCGCACTGTGAAGCCCTTGTCAGTGAAAGAAATAAAGTGCTCCAGAGGAAAGCAATGCAGAGAATTGCCAGGAAGATTATGAAGGGTGTGGGAGAGAGAGAGAGAGAGAGTGTGTGTGTGTGTGAGAGTGTGTATGTGTGTGAGTGTGTGTGAGAGTATGTGAATGTAGTATAAGAGAGTGTGTGTGTCAGTGTGTCAGAGTGT
>NW_023247889.1:0-3032 GCF_002007445.2 Ailuropoda melanoleuca | reverse complement strand
AACGCCGGGATCACGCCCTGAGCCGAAGGCAGACGCTTAACCGCTGTGCCACCCAGGCGCCCCTAACCCTGGATCCTTGTAGCGGCAACCCAAGCAGCTCACCAACCTCGTTGGGGCCTCAGTTTCCCCATCTGAAAAATCAAGACACTCATATCTGCCTCTCGGCCTGCAGCCATTGTGGGGATTAAAGGTAACAATCCGTGAGAAGCAAGCACGGTCCCTGCCTGTAGGAGGAACCCTGAGTATTAGTTTCACGTGTCATTACACCCCTAAAATCCGTGGTGTGCTGGCAAATGTTCAGTGACGAGGTTTCTGGGGGGCAGGGGGTAAGCTCTGATTTGTCGCTTCTGCCCATTGCTGCGGCGTCGGTGCCCCTGGCCATCACGCCAGGACATCGCGCAGCCAGAGCAGAAGAGAAGCTGACCATCAGGCCGTGCGAGCGAGCTCAGCCAGCCCCCACACGTCCCTGCAGGTCACATCTGGCAGGTTCCTGAGACTTAGGGAATTTTGCTGGTGTCTCAGTGTTTGGAAGCTTGACTTCCAGCCAGCCTGGACAGCGGCCTGTGGCTCTGCTCCCCGGACGGCAGTCCCCTGGGAGTGACCTCTGAACAAGCTTCCTTGCCTTCTGCTAGAACCACCTGCAGCCTGGGGGCCGCCCCGAGCCAAGGAACTGGCTCCTTTGTGGACATGTGGCCTTGACTTTAAAACCCATAGAAAGAAGGACACCTTTCCCACCTTCTCCTGCCCAGGGTGAGAGAACAGGGGCCCCAGCTCTACACATTCAGTCCGACGCGGGACTCCGGGGACAGGCTCTGTGGATAACTGCCTTTGGACCCCATCGCAGCCGGGACCTCATCGCCTGCATTTCTGGGCTGGTCTTGGCTTCTTTTCTGCAGCTTGGAAAGAGAGAACACAAAGAAGTAATTTATTCCATAAATATTTCACATAATTCCAGCTCCATAGCCTCAGCTTCTGGTTTGGGGCATTCTGTCCCCCATCTCGCACTCAGCCTGTTCAGCACCAGCGCCCTCCTTCCTGGTCAGTCCCGGGGCACCGGGCGCCATCTCAGGCTGCTGTGATCCCCGGTATTTTCCAGGAAGCCGAGTACAGCATCTCTGTGGCTCATTCCAAATGACAGTAGGCTACCTCTGTGAATCAGGGACGGATAATGTACAGTTGATTTTAATTTTTTTAAGGAATAATAATACCGGTAGGATATGAATTACACTGTTCTTTCCCCTCTACAATCTGCATTTACAGCATTTTTCATCAATTCAAAGAATTCAAATAAAGATCATCCAGCATACCCGGGATAATTATGTCTATCAAAGAACGCTCGCCAGCGTACCAAGCCCGGGGAGCGCTAGGCTGACTCTTTGTCTTGAAGCGCGAGGAAGGGAAGGGCTATGTTCAGTACCGGCATGCAGGCGTTCGAACACTGCCATACTTCCGGATAATGGGCCATTAATGAAACAGCAGTTTGATTTTCAATCACGCTTAATGATACCTTTTGTGCAACCAACACCCTCCTCCTCTCTCTCCTGCCCACCAGGCCAGCGTGTTCCAATAGGCCATTAGAGGTGGAGGGGCAAAGGCGGGGAGGGCTGACGGGGCTGGGGGGACCCCATCTCTAGGCAGGGTTTGGAGAGAAGCAGCAACATCTCGTGGTGACCACCGTCACAGGAAGGGCAGGTAGCCTCGCAGCTGGTGCTTCAGGTCTGCTCCGCGGGTTTTGAAACCAGGATCGTTTATGGACCTCACTTTCCACTCTTGCCGTCGGGCACCGGGGAGGGGAGGCACGCCCCAACGGTAGACCAAGGCCGGCACGCCGGCCTCTCGGTGCCAATGAGACCTACGGGGTGTGCGGGTCTCCAGGGTTGGAGCAGAGCATGCGGGGTCCCGTCTGCGGTCCTGGCGTGGGACGTGGAATCACAGGGTTCCCCCTTCCAAGCTGAGCCCAGTGGCGTGTCCCTCTACAGAACTTGTCCCTGAGACCGAGAAAGGAGCCCAGCCCTGCCAGTGGCTCAATCTGATGGCAGGTAATGAGAAGAGCCCCGAGGAAGTCGTGCTGGCCCCTCAGGAGAAGCAGAGTGGCTGAGAGACAAGAGGAGGGAGGGCAGCCTGGGTCCCCGCGAGCCCCCTCCCAGCTGCACCCCATGAGACGTTGCAGTTCCTATGCTTGGGCTCCACACTGTCTTCCGGGGTCTTATCGTGAATCCACCTTCTTCCCCGAGCTGCTGATAACAACGGACCCCGACCTGAGAGACTGTCCTTGTGACGTCAGCCGTCCATCCTGGGGATGCGCCTTCAAAATTCAGTCCCAGGAAACACACCTTCTAACCAAGACCCTCTGCCCTGGGCTCTGGGTCGCGTCTGACCGGAGCAGCTGCTGTTCCTCTAGCCTGTCTGGCGGCCTGGGACCCCAGCGTCCCGCGCAGATGAGCCAGGTGGCCCCGTGGGGCTTGTGGCTCGGCAGTGCTGCGGGCCTTCCTTTTTGTGCCGGATTTTAAGTGATTTCACGGAGGCTTTCCTGACACTCTGTCCTGAAATCTCTCAGTCCAATCAGTAGGACACACCATAAAGCCTGAGGAGAAAACTAGCATTTTGAATAGTACAGGTATTATTTTAGGTCATTTTCTTTGCTTTCAATTAGAAATGGATGGTGCCATTCCTAACCTGTCCTGTCTAGTTTTACCTCTCTGAAAACCCCTCCACGGAAGCTAACACGCCCCACATCTTGCTGAGATCATCTGAAACCAGAGGCAGCCGTGAACCGTTCAGAAATCCCTCCTCTCCACCCCGCCCCATCTGTGGGCTAAGCCATGGTGCCCCCTGCACCCAGGAGTGAGACCCCACTCAGGAGGGGGGTGGCATCTGCCGAAGCAGGGAGTTCAGGCAGCGTCCCCCAGAGCCCGGTGGCTGAGTCCAGAGGCACAACCAAAGTCCCTCCATCCAAAAACGTCAATAGATTTTCCCAAAAGACTCGGCCAGAGACGTATGTACACGGGCATGCATTACAGCAGGGTTAATTA
>NW_023247888.1:0-3030 GCF_002007445.2 Ailuropoda melanoleuca | reverse complement strand
CCGCCCGCCCACCGCCAGGCGCGGCCCGCCCGGGGCCCACCCTCTCGGCTCTCCTCGCAGACCCCGACTTCAGGGGGGAGGACCCTGAGGGCCAGGATGCAGAGACGGAGCGCTTCCTGTCCACCAGCTCCACCGGCCGCCGGGTGTCCTTCAATGAGGCAGCCCTGTTTGAGCAGAGCCGGAAGTCACAGGACAAGGGCCGCCGGTAAGGGGTGGCGCCGCAGGAGGGGACCCTGTCCCCAAGCGAGGTCACCGAGCCTGATGCCCTGTGACTGGGCTCCCTGGGGGGGGGGTGCTGACCTTGCCCTTCCCCAGAACTGAGGGGGTGGATGGTGGACCAGGGACAGCAGCGGGTGTGGGCTTGGGCGTTCGCGCTGAGCGTGGGGCTGGCTGGCGTGGTGACAGGCAGCCATGCCGGGTGCAGGTACACCCTGACGGAGGGGGACTTCCACCACCTGAAGAACGCCCGCCTCACCCACCTGCACCTGCCACCCGTCAAGATCATCACGATCCATGAGTGTGACCTGGGCGAAGCCAGCGCCACCACCCCTCCGCACGCTGCTGCCACCCCCAAGGCCAACCTCGCCATATTCCAGGTGAGTCCATGGGTGAGCCAGCCTGGGGCTCAGTGGACAGGACAGCCACCTTCTCTCTGGGCTGGGCCCCTCATCGTAGGACAGGGAGGGGGGCCTGGCTGGGGTGCACAGTGGGCTGTGGGTCCAGCACTCCCCCTCACCCACCCGTGCTCTTTGACCTGTTACTGCTTCCTCCCCTAGCCCCCGGGGAAGGCCCTCACCGGCCGCTCCGTGGGCCCCAGCTCCGCCCTGCCAGGTGACCCCTACAACTCAGCCGTGGGCCCTGCTGACTTCGAGATCAGCCCCTTGGCATCCAGCGACTCCGGGGAAGGCACCTGGGTGAGGGCCCCCGAGCGGCCCCTCCCCTCCCTGCCCCACTCCAGGACACAGGTCAGCCTGTGGCCTCCCCCCACCCTAACTCCCCTTGTTCCTGGTGATCCCCCTGCATGGGAGAAAGAGGGGTAGGTGTCAGACTACACAGCCATGCTACACAGGCACAGAGCATTCCAGCAGCTGGAGAGGGTAGGGTCAGGACCCAGCCCAAGCCAGGGGGTGAGTGCTCTTGGACACTCACCCTCAAAAAGCCCTCTGTCCGGGGCAGGGGAGAACAGAGTTGGCCAGTGCCGGCTGAACCCCTGAGCTTAGCACAGCTTCCGCCCAGCCATGAAGAGCGTTTGCTGCCCTTCTGCATTCTGGGTGGGGCATGCTGGCACTTTCTGCCAGGGCTAAAGCTGCCCAGAGTGCAGAGGCCAGGCTGGGGCCAGCATGTGGGGCAGCAAGGAGAGGGTCCTCGTGCCTGACAGCATTCCTCTTTCCTTCCAGTCGGATGCAGGTACCGGGAGCACCAAGCCTGTTGGGCCAGGGGCCACGACAGGGCCTGGGGAGGCAGGCCCAGGCTCTGGGGCAGGACCCGTCCTGCAGTTCTTGACCCGCTTGCGGCGCCATGCCAGCCTGGATGGGGCCAGCCCCTACTTCAAGGTCAAGAAATGGAAGCTGGACCCCAACCAACGGGCATCCAGTCTGGACACTAGAGGTGAGCTGTGGCCCTCGGTGGAAACCGGGGCCCTGAGGGTAGAGCTCCCGCTGCCAGGTGCTGTGTACCAGGCAGCCTTAGAGAAGAAGGCTCTGCACCCAAGGAGGAGTCAGTGCTCTTGAGGGGTCCCGGGCCCCTGCCCATGCTGGCCAGCCGCACCCATTTGCCAGTGGGCATCTCACCCAAGGGCTTACAGCTGGTTGGGTCACATACTGTGCCCCAGTAAAGCAGGGGGCTGGCAGACCGTAGCGGGATTGGTGAACTTCTGTAAGGCACCAGGCAGTAGTGCTTTTAGATTTGCGGTCAGTCTGTCTGACAGCGTGGGAACAGCCGTCAGCTGTGTATAAACGGGTGTACGGATGCACAGTAAAACTTATTTACAACAATAGGTTGCAGGCCCATTTGGCCTGTGGGCCACAGCATACCCACCCCTGAACTAACGACAGCAGCCCTTCAATCCCACAGACCCTGGTCACGTAGAGCCCTGGATGTAGGGCTTCCTTATCCTCAGTCCAAAGCAGGAACGTGGCGGGGGCGGGCTGGATGGGGAGGTGAGCACCGATGGCTCTAACGATCCCTGCCCAAGGGAACTCAGCCAGGACACACAGGCTGCTGCCCTGTGGAGGTGGTGGGTCCCAGAGCCAGGACAGGTAAGGACAGAGAGCATAAGCAGGTGCATGGCTAGGATAGCACAAGCCCCCTTGCTGGGGCCTGGCTCCAGCGACTGCGGGGAGGGGAAGGCCCACTTCACCACCTCTGGGAGCGGAGATAGAGCCCGTGATTCCTGAGGATGACCAGAGTCGAACGTAGGTGCAGAAGTGCCCAGAACCTGTTTGCTGGCTGACCAGCCTCCCCACCCCTGAGGCTTCCCCACCCAAGCTTCTCCCAGGCCCTCCAGGGATCCCATGGGTGGAGGTGGGGCTGGCAGGAGGAGGACCCCCTCCTCTCACTGGCCCCCTGCCAGCCTGTCCCTCATTCTCCCACGCGTTCCGGCTTCTGCCCTTCAGCTCAGCTGTGCCTGCCGCCAGGTGTCCAGGGCAGATCTTTGCTCCGGTCACTCCTTTCTGGCCAGAGCTGCTCTGGGGCACTGCCACCACCTCCATACCTCGACTCATACCTGCCCTGGCTTCTCTGTTCTCTGTACCCACTCACCTGGCCCAGGCTGGTACTCACTGGCCTCTGGGATGGGAGTGGGGCCCAGGCTGAGCAGGATTCAGGTGGGCTGACACACCTTCCTCTGTGCAGGCTCCCCCAAGCGGCACCACTTCCAGCGGCAGCGGGCAGCCAGTGAGAGCACAGAGCAGGAGGAGGGGGACGCCCCCCACATGGACTTCATCCAATACATTGCCAGCGCAGGCGACACTGTGGCCTTCCCGCCCCCCCACCCCTTTCTGGCCAGCCCCCACCAGCCCATCCCCCACT
>NW_023247887.1:0-3030 GCF_002007445.2 Ailuropoda melanoleuca | reverse complement strand
GGGGGGGGGAATGGAGTGGTTTTGGTACTTAAAGAGTTACTTGGGAAAAAAATTAATCCTCCAGAATGCTTCTCGACAGCTTAGTCCTTTTCCAAATTTTATTATTTGGCATAGGTTTCCGTTGAATCTTCCAAAAGACATTAATCCATTCTTTTGCTTCGATGCATGTTTTCTTGATGGATATTATCTATTTTTCTGTTATGTTGTAAGGTTTCCGGGACACATAAAAGTTGGAGGATTTATGGTCGATGCAAACTAATTCTTAAGAGTAATGAGATTGATTTTGAGGGGTAGTTTAAGGAATACAAATGGCTTTCTTTCAGTTTTTCTGAGTAGATGTAAAACGGAAGGGAAAGAACAGCATCTGAAGCTAAGGAAGGAAACATTTGAGGTGAAGAATCACTAAATAGGAGTCAGACTGAGCTTTTTAACACAGTGCCAGATAGCAGTTGCCTTAGACCATGGGGCAGAAATGAGCACTGTAAGCACTTGGGAAGCATTTTTTTTTTTTAAAGATATTACTGGACGTTGACAGGAAATCATACCCCAGTTGTCCTGAAAGAAAATCAGCAGTAGTTTTCTATGGGCCATTTGTGCCAGTGGTACTTTTGTGGGAGGCAAGATTTACAAAATTGACCATGTATTTGAAAGGTCATTGAGCAAGGTAAGCTTGCAAGTGAAGGTTCCGTGGATGTCCTTTACGTTTTGCTCTTTCTGTGAACGGCCTGCATTTTCACTTGGCTTAAAGATTTAGGAAAATAATAGTCATACATACTCACAAATCACATTCAACCAGTATTGATTTTAGCCTTGTAAGAAAAAGGACTATTCTTGGTGTTATACATGAGTCAAAGGAGACAGGGAGGGAAGGAGATGGTCTCTGGCTCTTGTGATTTAGAAGTGAGCATCTAGGTACATGCACCTGTCGCTATGATAACATGTGTTCTCGTGGACTCAGAAAAATATCCCAGGTTTGTAGAAAAGTGAAGATTTCAATCTGGTTTAAAAGCAAAGGATGGGACCTTGACAGGGGAGGTCAACAAGAATATTCTGGTAGCCCACATGGCTGAGTGTTACCAGCTCTGTTTTGTGAGGACAACAGAGTCCTGTGATTGGAGCAGTGAGGAAAGTGAAGCATTGGAGATAGTCCTTGAAAAATATCCAAACTGACTGGGAGAGTAATTATAAAGTTCCTGCTGATGAATTTGTGTTGTATTTTGCATGCAAGGCAGGATCCATCACGGGAATTTGAATAGGAGATTGTCATGGAAAATTTAGAGGGCATAATTTAAGTAAGTTAAACTGTGAAATATTTTCCTTGAAACCATTAAAGAATCATAGATTCTTAGAGCTAGAAGGGACATGAGCAAGTACCTACTGAGGTGGCTTTCAGATATTGTGTGAAACCCTCCCTTCAAATGGCAGCTTGACAAATGCCTTGTCTATGAAGTGATGGAAGGGTGGTTCTGGTGGAAACATGATGGGAAGAGTCTTGCACTTGCTCCATTCTCTTGCCTTTACCCTTGCAGCAATCCCCAGGTACCTGCAGAGAAACCTGTCCCACAATCAGGGTTCAACCTGCTGTTTTAAAGATGAAGTTATTCAAAAGAAATTAAAACATGTTTACAAAAAGACATGTATGACAACCTTAGTAGCAGCCTTATTTATAATAGCTGAAAACTGGACCCAACCCAAATGTCTCTCAACAGGAGAATGATAGATAAGCCAACGGTGGTGTACTCACACAATAGGGACTACCACACAACAGTGAAAGGAGAACCCTCCAGATACACGTAACAATTGAATTGCAGAAACATTAAGTGACATCAAAGAACACACATCCTCTAATTCCATTTATGTGACATCCAAGACCTTGAAAACGAACCTATGGGGAAAGACGTTAGAAAGTGGTTGCCTGGGTGGCAGGGAGGAGGGTGGATTCAAAAGGGGCACAAGGGAACTTTCTGGAGGGTTGGAAATGTTCTGCCGCTTGTTTTGTGTGATGGTTACATTTGTATGTTCAACTGTCAAAACTCACCAAACAAAACACCAAAGATGTAGGCATTTTGCTGCATACATTATAGCTTAACTAACAGAAGCTGAGTTACCAAAGTCTGTAGAGGGCAAGTTGCCCAGTCCCCATTGCCAGTTATGAGGAAGACTAGGGGCTGGAGCTTGAGTGCCCTGAATCCGCAGCCCACTACTTTTTACCATATCCCTCTCCCTCAGACCCATGTATGCTCTTGACCAACAACACAGCATCAACGCTGACTCACTACCACCCGCAACTCCCCACTAGCTCAAAACCTTCACTGTTGCTGAGAAACATTAACTTGACAGCACTGCAGAGCTTCTGACTCAGCTTTGTAAATTTTCCTACAGTGAGACCAGACCTGGCAAACACATTTCACATACCATGCTTCATCTGTTCGTATTGCCAACCAATTGATAACCAATTGGATTGCTCCAATCCACAGCCACAGGGGGCTTGTGTCACTTAGCCACTTTAACGCTAGATGGAAGTAGGGCAGAGGAGAAGGCTCTGGAGGCTTCCGTTGTAAATCTGTCTACCCTGGTAGAATGTCATCTGTCAAGGCACACCTGTTGTTGGATAGCCTAGAGGCTCACATACACAGATGTAGAGTTCAACTCCGTAGTGGTCACCAGTGGAGTGCCACACATTGCTCCCTTAAGAGTGTAATTCCAGGAGAAGCTGGGAGGTACGGGAGTTTATTACTACCTCTTGCTCATGGAAGCACTGGGCAGCAGAGCAGCCCCCTTGACTCGCTGACTGATCTTCAGGAGAATCGAGCTCTTTTATTCTCCTGAGGCTTTGCTTGTGGTCTGTCTGCCTGGAGTGTGCTGGGGACATCGCTCGTCTATAATGTCACATGTATTCATGTCGGGCTTTATCACACTCCTGGAGCTTTTCAAGGACTGGGACTATATCTTTGTCTTTGTGTTCCCAGTACCCACAACAGTGCCTTAATCTGGAAAGATGGATCTTAACTGGGAGCTATTTTTGCCCCC
>NW_023247886.1:0-3030 GCF_002007445.2 Ailuropoda melanoleuca | reverse complement strand
CTACCTACCTATCTACCCATCTATCATCTATTATCTTCCTACCTCTCTATCTATCTAATCTCCTGATTCTACTTTTTTTGATTGAACCCTAATACACACCTCCACACCTGAGCTGCTATACTTTTTGCAGATGTTAACTGAAAATTGCAAAATTAAATAAAAGCTACAGTGATGCATCTGTATTATTTTAATTCCCAACAAAATAGCATATATTTGAAGTGCAACATGTGTCTATTGATTTATTCCACAAAGCAATGATTGAGTGCCTGCCTGTTCCATTCTCTGTATTGGGAATACAGCAATGAAAAACCAGCAAAAGTGCTTCCCTTGTGGAGTTCATAGTAAGGTTTGAGGAAAGAGACTGCCAGTAAACTAAGAAAATACAGAAGTCAGATAGTAATAAGGTAAGTAAAATGAAAATAAACTTCCTGGAGTGCTTCCATATGCTTTATTTCATAACTATTTATTACAGGATACATTTTATTTTATCCATGATTCACTGTGTGTTTTATTTCACACTTAAAAAAGGATAAGAAGTTATCAAGGAGGTTTGGGGGCCCCGGTAGTACAGTCAGTTGAGCATCTGACTCTTGGTTTCGGCTTCGGTTATGATCTCAGGTGGTGAGATCGAGCCCCATGTCCGGCTCTGTGCTCAGTGCACAGTCTGCTTGAGAATTCTCGCCCTCTGCCTCTCTGCCTCCCCTCCTGCTCATGCTCTCTCTCTGTCTCTCTCAAATAAATAAACAACAACAACAACAAAAGTACTAAAGAAGGTTTAATGGAATAAGGAATGTTAGAGGGCCGGGTTGGAGAGAATGTCGTCTTAGGTTGTCCGGGGACTAGGTTTGGAGCCATAGATTTCTAAGAAAGATATAAGCACTCTGGGCCCAGTGATGGAACTAAGGTAAGAGGAAGGAGATACGCAGGATTCACAAGTCGGGCAGGGCTGAGTGGGGCTTGATCGTGATTGTTAAGTATATTTCGTGCATGGGGCTGTGATGGTTTTAAGCATAAAATTTACACTGCATGTCACAACCTAACACAAACATAATTTTCTATGTAATGATTTTTCATTATCTTCTAGGATGTACCAGGATCCCTTTTCCTTTTCATTTTAATAATTTGTTTGGGTAGCTGTTCATTTATGTTTTGCTTCCTTTCTATTTCATTTTGCAGGATGCTGGTTTCAAAACTAGATTGCTTTCCAAATCTGTTAATGAATTATAGCCTTAGCCAAAGGTAAACACGCTTAAAATTTCTCTGACTTTTATTACAGAAACACTAAGCAAAGATTAATTCAAATGGCATGGAATTGAAAGAATTTTGCTAAGCTAAATGTCCATAATTTGAATAACCTTTTACTTTTTTTGCCACTGACTAAAGTTAGTAGACACATGACATTCTGCTATTTTATTTTTAAACTTGTTATTCTGAAAATTTCCCAACTTTCACAGGGTAGAGAATATAAAACAAACTTACATGAATCTGTCACTTGGCATCACAACCGTGATATTTTGTCATAAGTTTCATTCACTATACCAAGTTGAATTTCTTTTAGGGTTGTTTTTGTTTGTTTGTTTGTTTTGCTGGTATATCTTAAAGCACTTTTCAGACACAAAATAACCGAACTCACACAAATATTTCATTATGTGCCTCAAAACAAAAGGAATTATTTTTCATAACTTCAAAGCCATTATCATACATGAAATCATTAAAATGATTTCCTAATATCTTAATATCCTATCCTCATGGTTTATATTCATATTTCCCCAATTGCCTAAGTATCATTTTTTGTTTGTTTTTTTAAATAAGGATCTAAACAAGGATGAGTCATTGTCATTTTTGGTTAGTCCTTTTAATATCTTTTACGTTTACTTAATCTAGGAAGGCCCTTCTTTTTCAATGCAATTGGCCTGTTCAAGAAACTAAATCAGCATTCTCTAAATGATCTCCTATATTGGGTTTGATGGATTACATTCTCATGAGTGGTATTTAACTTGTTCTTCTAACCCCTGGTTCCTACAGACAAAGAGATAGATCTAAAGGTTTGATAAATTAAGGTTCCAATTTATTTATGAACAAACAATTCATGAGAGCTGCTATATACACATTTGACTACACTGTGAGGCAAATTATATCAGCTGTTCAGCTTGTAATAATCCTAAAACTAAACATCAGAGTTCAACTGGTGGCAACCTGATCCCTTTACTATAAAGTTCCCCTTGAAATTTTTACCTAATTTTATTTACCATCTGCTAATAACCATTGCTGAAATTCGGTATTTCATTTAGGTCTACAAAATTGTGGTTTTGCTAATTCTACCATTCCTTCTACACTCCTCAGCTGAAATTTCTTCTGTATCAAAGAATGGTATCTCTCCCCCTCCCTGGTCCCATTGTTCCTACTATGAGCATGAATTACCCTAAAAAGCAGAATAAATACTTAATTTTTTCTTTTCAATTATCAAATGTCAGGTTAATGGGTAGGTGCCTTATCAATATCCAATACTGACCATTTAGTTTAACTTTTTTTCTCCCTTCTTTTTAAATTTCAGAATGAGCTAATGAATGTTATATATTTAATAATGTGTTTTAATCAATTACAATCAATTTTATGTTGATGCTCTTCCTTTTCTGGCCATTTTTGTCCAACTGGAAACACTTTGAAGCTAACTTCTGTGTCCTTTAGACATGCTGCCATTTGTCTTTTGAAAAATAGAAGTTAGTCTCATCCCTACTATTCTCTTTCCCCATCTGTAATGAGTCATTTTCTAAAGTTCCATGCTTATTTTGTTGGGGAATTCTGTGTAGATACCAACATATGGGCACTGGGTGGCCATTGACTCTGGATTTTCATTGCATCTGGGAGTTCTAAGTGGACAAACTAAGAAATATTTTTTTAGGGGTGTCTGGGTGGCGCAGTCGTTAAGTGTCTGCCTTCAGCTCAGGGCGTGATCCCCGCGTTCTGGGATTGAGCCCCACATCAGGCTCCTCCGCTGGGAGCCTGCTTCTTCCTCTCCCACTCCCCCTG
>NW_023247885.1:1620-2947 GCF_002007445.2 Ailuropoda melanoleuca | reverse complement strand
CCAGGGTAACTGAGGCAGAGGAACGTATTAGCGAATTGGAGGATGGGTTAGTAGAAGAAAAAACGAAAATAAAAGCTGGACTGTAGGTTACGGGAGATTACTGACTCAATGAAACGACCCAATGTCAGAATCATCGGCATCCCCGAGGGCCTGGAGAAAAACAGAGGTCTAGAAGAGATATTTGAACAAATTCTAGCTGAAAACTTCCCTAACCTAGCGAGGAAAATGAACATCCATGTCCAAGAGGCATAGAGGACCCCTCCCAAGCTCAACCATGTCAAACCTACACCACGTCATGTCATAGTGCAATTTNGTCATAGTGCAATTCGCAAATATTAGATCCAAGGATACAGTATTGAAAGCGGCCAGGGCAAAGAAATTTCTCACGTACCCAGGCAAAGGTATCAGAATTACATCAGACCTGTCTACACAGACCTGGAATGATAGAAAGGATTGGGGGGGCATTTTTAATGATTTTTCAGAGAGTGGCCCTGGGTGACACAGTGTTTTAAGTGTCTGCCTTCGGCTCAGGGCGTGATCCCAGCGTTATGGGATCGAGCCCCACATCAGGCTCCTCCGCTATGAGCCTGCTTCTTCCTCTCCCACTCCCCCTGCTTGTGTACCCTCTCTCACTGGCTGTGTCTATNTAGGGGCGCCTGGGTGGCACAGCGGTTAAGCGTCTGCCTTCGGCTCAGGGCGTGATCCCGGCGTTGTGGGATCGAGCCCCACATCAGGCTCCTCCGCTATGAGCCTGCTTCTTCCTCTCCCACTCCCCCTGCTTGTGTACCCTCTCTCACTGGCTGTGTCTATCTCTATCAAATAAATAAATAAATAAAATCTTTTTTTAAAAAAAGAAAGTTCCTTCAGAGAAAAACATGCAGCCAAGGATCCTTTATGCAGCAAGGCTGTCATTCGGAATTGATGGAGAAATAAAAACCTTCCAGAATTGCCAGTCATTAACCAATTTCGTAACCACGAAACCAGCCCTACAGGAGATATGAAGGGGGGTTCTATAAAGGTAAAAAGGCCCCAAGAGTGATACAGAAAAGAAAGTCACAACCGATACAAACAAAGACTTTACTGGCAACATGGCATCATTAAAATCATATCTCTCAATAATCACTATCAATGTAAATGGCTTGAATGCTCCCATAAAACGCCCCAGGGCTGCAGATTGGATAAAAAGAAATGACCCATCCATTTGCTGTGTACAAGAGACTCATTTTGAACCCAAAGTTACATTCAGACTGACAGTAAAGGGATGGAGTACCATCTTTCACACAAATGGACCTCAAAAGAAAGCTGGGGTAGCAATTCTCATATCAGA
>NW_023247885.1:0-1499 GCF_002007445.2 Ailuropoda melanoleuca | reverse complement strand
TATGCCCCCAACAGGGGAGCACCAAGATACACAAGCCAACTCTTAACCAGAATAAAGAGACATATAGATAAAAATACAGTAATAGTAANATACACAAGCCAACTCTTAACCAAAATAAAGAGACATATAGATAAGAACACAGTAATAGTAGGGGACCTCAACACCCCACTATCAGAAATAGACAGAACACCCTGGCAAAAACTAAGCAAAGAATCAAAGGCTTTGAATGCCATACTCAACGAGTTGGACCTAATAGATATATATAGAACACTACACCCCAGAACCAGAGAATACTCACTCTATTCTAATGCCCACGGAACATTCTCAAGAATAGACCATGTTCTGGGACACAAAACAGGTCTCAACTGATACCAAAAGATTGAAATTATCACATGCATATTCTCAGACCACAACGCCCTGAAATTGGAACTCAACCACAAGGAAAAATTTGGAAGAAACTCAAACACTTGGAGACTAAGAACCATCGTACTCAGGAATGACTCGATAAGCCAGGAAATCAAAAATCAATTTAAACAATTTATGGAGACCAAGNGAATGACTCGATAAACCAGGAAATCAAAAAACAAATTAAACAATTTATGGAGACCAACGAGAATGAATACACAACGGTCCAAAACCTATGGGATACTGCAAAGGCAGTCCTAAGGGGGAAATACATAGCCATCCAAGCCTCACTCAAAAGAATAGAAAAATCTAAAATGCAGTTTCTATATTCTCACCTCAAGAAACTGGAACAGCAACAGAGGGACAGGCCTAATCCACTCATGAGGAAGCAGTTGACCAAGATTAGAGCAGAAATCAATGAATTAGAAATCAGAAGTACACTAGAGCAGATCAACAGGACTAGAAGCTGGTTCTTTGAGAGAATCCATAAAATTCATGGNTGGCAAGACTTATCCAAAAGAAAAGAGAAAGTACCCAAATTAACAAAATTATGAATGAAAAAGGAGAGGTCACGAACAACACCAATGAAATTGGAAGGATTATTAGAAACTANATTAGAAACTTTTATCAACAGCTATATGCCAAAAAACTAAACAATCTGGAAGAGATGGAGGCCTTCCTGGAAACCTATAAACTACCAAGACTGAAACAGGAAGAAATAGATTTCTTAAATAGGCCAATTAACTATGAAGAAATTGAGTCAGTGATAAACAACCTTCCAAATAATAAAACTCCAGGCCCAGACGGTTTTCCTGGGGAATTCTACCAAACATTCAAAGAAGAAATAATACCTATTCTCCTAAAGCTATTTCAAAAAATAGAAACAGAAGGAAAGCTACCAAACTCATTCTATGAGGCCAATATTACCTTGATCCCCAAACCAGGCAAAGACCCCATCAAAAAGGAGAATTAAAGACCAATTTCCCTAATGAATATGGACGCCAAAATCCTCAACAAGATCCGTGCTAATAGAATCCAACAGTATATTAAAAGGATTATCCATCATGACCAAGTGGGATTCATACCTGGGATGC
>NW_023247884.1:0-3030 GCF_002007445.2 Ailuropoda melanoleuca | reverse complement strand
GAGTAACAAATTGACTCGACTGACATAAATTTATCAGCTGATTTTTTAAAATATAAATTTATCAACTGATTTTTTTAAGTATTTATTCATTTATTTGATCTCTACACCCAAGGAGGGGCTCAAACCCATAACCCCGAGATCAAGAGTTGCATACTCTTCTGAGCCAGCCGGGGGCCCATCAGCGGAATTTTAAAAAAATATTTTTTGGGGGCGCCTGGGTGGCTCAGCCGTTAAGCGTCTGACTTCGGCTCAGGTCATGATCCCAGGGTCCTGGGATTGAGCCCCGCATCAGGCTTGCTGCTCAGCGGGAAGCCTGTTTCTCCCTTTCACACTCCCCTGTGTTCCCCCTTTCACTGTCTCTATCAAATAAATAAAATCTTTAAAAATACATATATATTTTATTTGAGAAAGAGAGAAAGAGGACGAACAGGAAGGGCAGAGAGAGGGGAGAATCCCAAGCAGACTCCACACTGAGCGCCGAGCCCCACAAGGGGCTCCATCTCACGACCTGAGCTAAAACCAAGAGTCGGGGCCTGACTGCACCCAGCAGTCAGCTGAATTTCAGTAAAACTTTAGCAGACAAGATGAGACAATGAGCACGATGTCACGAGCACAGCCAATGATGCAATTCTTCCATCTGAAGCAAGGTATCTTTGTGAGGTAGTGAGGAATCTTTTTCAACTGTTATCAAATCAGAGCTTTGAATTGTTCCGTATTTTGAAAACTAATGATGTATTTTGAACACAAAGTACACCAAGGTTTTTACTATTAAAACTAATATATTAATAACATTTTAGAGAACGCAGTTATTTTCTACTGATAAAAGTTTTCAAATACTGTTTACTTCCTTTTCTCATTTCTATTTTTTGTTTTAACTTACACAAAATATCAAAGTACAGTATTACATGTGCATAGTTTCTAAATACAAGTCCAGTGCAGATGTGTTTCAAAAACAATTCTACTAACTAGGGTGTGTAATCACAACAGTGGGAGAACACTGGGTTACTGGAAGGGAGCGAGAGAGGTATTTAACTTTCTTCCGGATTAAGAACTGAGATGGAGCAGAACTAAAGAATGAGGCAGGGTCTAGTCAATCAGAAATCAGAAGGTGTTCTTAGTAGTTTTGAGAAATTACACAGTTTCAAGCCCTAGAGTTCAAAGGGCCATGAAAAAAGCCGATGGGTGTCTTAAGACAGCCAACGGAGAGCAGGAACGACTGACAGTGTTTCCTGGAGAAAGGAGGGCTCCTCTCGTGTTAACGCTTCTGTGAAGGAGCCCAGGACCCCAATTCTTGGAAACCACTCTTTTGATCGGTTGTAAAACAGAACTCTCTAGGCTTTCTGATGCCTTTGATAATTATATTGATATATTTGATTTTATTAAAATGAGATCTTATTGTAAAATTACATTTGTTATATTTCAAGACGATAGACAGTGAGGAAGAAAGTGTACCTGTATATTCACTTGATAATCCGTGGGACCATGAATAGATCCATATAAACCAAATCCGACTATAGAGATTCTTCTATTAACTGTGAACCTGAGAATGAAGTCAAATATAAAACAACACACATGAATTCAATAAGTATTCATACTCTGAAGGCTTATAAAACTTTTAAGTGTTACCTGGAATATCTAATTTTGCTCATAAAAAGGAAAACTGTCATAAATTTGATATCCTTGGAGGTGTTATCTGTTTACCAAAAAACTCTTTCTAAATTTTAACTTAATGCAAACTTAAGTAGAATTTGTTTTCTGTACTGCACATTTCTGAGAGTCAAAGGAAATTATTTAACGTAAATACCCACTTTTGTCGTAGTGATCACTGAAATGATATATTAGTCCAAATACGTTTGCCCATCTCCTTCATGAACACATATGAGTCAGCCACTAGGCCCGAAATCCAGCAGCCCAAACTAGAACAATTTCTCAGCTCGATGAATACTTACTCAGGGCCTGTCAGACTTAGGTACTGGGCCTGGCACCAGGGAAATAATGGTCAACAAGCCAGTCAACCCACACTGCACCTGTAGCCTAATGGAGATGCTGGGAACAGGCAAGTAAGCAAAGGAATCAACAGTTAACTCCAGGTCGTCATCAGAGTTTGGAGGAAGCAGCTGCCGTAAGAGAACACGGTGGTGCAGCGCGGGGCCAGGACCTGATCTATGCAGATGGATCAGAATGAGATCTCATACTACAACAATCAGCAAGTCCAGTTTGGTCGTAACAGTTAAGAAACACACCCACCTTACTCCATTTTATGAATGTATAAAAGCTGACAAAGTACAAAGAGCACCGAAAGACTGTATGATCAGTGATCATTGCGACATAAAGCAGGGACCCTCAGCCTCCTTGGCAGCAACGTCAGTGCTCACGACTCTTACTACTGTACCAGCACACTGAGCCCTTCCTGGGCCGGGTGCTGGGCTTCGAGACTTTACACCAATTATTTCCTTTAACCATCATAACAGCTCTATAAACTCAGTAACACAGTATTGTTTTTATTCTCCTCTGTGTTTATAGTTGAAGAAACTAAGGTTTAGAGAAATTCACTTGCCTGGGTCACAAAGTGTGGCATAGCAGGGACATGACTGCAGGCCTGCTTGGCTCAAAATGCCCATGCTTATACCCACTACGTGAACACTCTCAGTCCAGTGCGAGGACTGCCTTAAGAGTTTTAAATATATCGTTTTTAATATAGGTCTTTTCTTGTTTTAAAAAAGTAATATATTCGCTGTAAAAAAAACAAAACACTAGAAAATGCAGCTAAACAAACAAGACAATTTTAAAGCATCCCTTAATCTATTATCCAGAGATAGCCCCCATCTATCCTTTGGTGCATTCTCTTTTCAGACTTTTTTTTTTAAGATTTTTATTTATTTATTCGACAGAGACAGAGACAGCCAGCATGAGAGGGAACACAAGCAGGGGGAGTGGGAGAGGAAGAAGCAGGCTTATGGCAGAAGAGCCTGATGTGGGGCTCGATCCCATAACGCTGGGATCACGCCCTGAGCCGAAGACAGACGCTTA